>NW_026705816.1:312500-411185 GCF_029867415.1 Vicia villosa | reverse complement strand
CTCCTCGCTGCAGGTTTCTTGAATGCACAGAGTGATAAGCATCCGCAAGCAAGGTTGGAACTGGATTTCCAATTAAGAAGATCTTAATTGCATTGATGTCGACGAAATCGTTAATGTTAGGGAACAAAAACAATCTGTAGATAAGCAAAGCCAAGATTTCCTCAAAAGCGCTCATATCTTGGATGCTGACGAAGTACCGAGCTTGATCAAACAGGAATTTGGAGGGCAATCCTTGAATTCCTCCTCTACTCACCATATGAGTTCTAATGTCGACTACGTTCAAAGGAGTAGTTGCAGCAATGATAATGTCGTCAGGATTCTTTTCCAAACCGGAGTACGGATCTTGCGCGTACACGGGTATTCCAATCAGACGAGAGTACTCCTCTAACGTAGGCATGAGCTGATAATCTGGAAAGGTGAAGCAGTGATACGTTGGATCGTAAAACTGTACCAAGGTGGGAAGGATCCCATCCACCATGTCGGTATTGAGCAAAGGCAGAAGTTTTCCATACTTCTCCTTGAAAGCCTGGGGGTTGACCACCAGTTTTCCGAGCTTTCCCAATTCCTCGACCTGGGGAATCTTGAAGGTGTATTTCCTAGCTCTCTTTCTTCCGTAATCCATAATATAGATCCTTAAGTCCTTTCTCCGTTTCTCTCTTTCTATGAAGTTCAAAACGTTCGTTATTTAGTTTCCTTGAAAAACGACTCGAAAAAGACTCTTTTTGTTTTTAGTTGTTTATTAATGAATGATGCATGAATGCATGAATGCACACACAAGAGTTTTAAACAAACATGGCGTTGAAGGGTATAGTGGTCATGAAGTCCAAACGCAATCCCCGCCCCAATGGTAAACTAAGGTTAAGGATTTTTGTACCTGTAGAACGGGTTCTAGGGGTCTCAGAGTTTTTGCTCAACCTTAAAGATACGTTGATTGGTATCTATAAGAGAGTTTTCTCCGAGTGTAGTATCTGCGTGACAATTACTTCCGTAATCACCGCTCTACGTCCTAAAAAAAAGGCTTTAAGTGGGGTTAATGTGTTTCTAGGTCCTCCTGATACAAATCAGTCTCGGAATGCAGTGGCGCAGTTAATCACAACCAGCCAGGCAAATCCCAAGAGTAGACTTGGAAACCAAGATTAGAGGGCCTTCACCGGGAAGACATCCTCCATCCTATCTTATGTTGCACTCTAATCCGGGTATAGGATTTCTCACCACAAGGGGGAATCAAGCCCTTTCCCGATACAGAATAAACAAAATAAACAAATATAAATGCAGCAAACACATGATATGACACAGAGGTTAGGCAGGACCTCTCTTGTTTGAGGGGGAATTTGGCATCCCTAATTCCTCATTGGGGCTGGACCAGCAACAGGTCAACCATTGGTTTGGATGAAAAACCAAGGTTTTTAACACTTATATCCCCAGCAGAGTCGCCATTTTTACTGTGGTGTCGTTTTCTTTACCTCCCCGTTTCACTTGGGAGGACGGCACGCTAAACCCTTCACGCGAAATTTGGAAGGAGAATGCGCCCGTGGTGGGATGAATTTTGTTTCAGTTCTTCCTACGATATCACACGAACTTTCTTATTGGTCCTACGAGTAGGAAAGGGAAAAAAAGATCTCAACTAAACCCTAGGAGTTTGCTAAGTGGGATTTCACCTAGACTAGAAATTCTGGAGTCCGGGGGGTCGGTTATACATAGGGAAGTGTTTAAACACCCTACATATCTGTAGTACTCTATAGGAACCTTCTCTGTGTCATTGTGATTGTGTTTGCTGCTAATGATTGGGAAAGTTTCTCCTTTGTGTTAGGAGAGAGAATTGAATTGATTAAAGAAAGACAGACAGATAGACAGACTGACTATTTTTGGAATTTTATTAGCTCGCTGAGATTCCTTGTGAACCTCATGCCTACATATCCCTAGTGGAAGTCAGAGCTTAATGTAGTTCGGGGAACTAACTAGGGAAATTACTTGTTTTTGGTGCCTTGCTTGAAGCTCAAGGTTGAAGCTTGGAATTAAATCTCTGTTTACAGTAAAGAGACATGAAATCATCTTTACAGAGAGGTATTTGTACTATTCTACCACAAACATTTAAAAGTGACAGAAAAGCTAAAAAAAAATGATGTTTCATTAAGAGGGGAGTCTACTTGGTTGATCAAGTATGACAGCCATCGTGCCTCTAAAATGAAAGAAAGATGCTCATCCAAATTAGGGAAAGTGTACAAGTCTGGGGATGTGCCAGAGCATGTCTTTCAGAGTCCTAAATGGGAAACTTTGAATGAAATTGAAATTGAAATGTTTGTTTGTTTGAATGTGGTAGAGTAGTAAAAATATCTCTCTATAGAGATAAGCTATGTCTATTTACTATATGAAAGATTTGACTTTAGCTGGCTTGAATGAGGCCCAAGCTTGAGGCTTTTTGATTGATTTTATTGACTTATTGAAATGATAACTCCACTGGGGAGTATTTAAACTAAGGAGTTTTTGGTGTTCTGTACGAAACCCAGAATTGAGGCTGACTCTTCTTAGGGAGACTCTATTTGGGGAGATTATCTCCTAAGAGAATGAATCTTGATTTTTTGGAAGACTGATTTTGGAGGCTAACCCTTTCCAGGGGTTTTGACTCAGCTGGAGAAATTGTCTGTTAAAAGACTGACTTTATCATGTTTTTTTGGAGGCTGACCCTTTCCAGGGGTCGTGACTCTTTTTGATTAATTGACTTTGGAGGCTAACCCTTTCCAGGGGTTGTGACTCTTTTGGTGAATGGCAGAAAGATTATCTAGTGGAGACTTCTTGTTTAAAGCCCAAGATGAAGGCTGACTCATGCTGAGGATAAGCAAATATGGATCCTAGACTCTGCTAAGGAAGATTGATGAAGATAAGGGTGACAGAGACTGTCCATGTCTCTCATTCCAAAAGGTGTACTCAATGCAAAATTGAGACAAACTTGGCTTGTTAAAAGTCTGGTTTAAATTGGAAGAAAACTCACCAGGGTAGGCTAAAAGGTGACTAAAGACCTGTTCCTATGTTTATAAGAAACCGGATGGGTCCTTGTATACAAGCTCAAGAGGAAGCTGGAAATGCTTTTAAGAAGCCTGTGGGTCCTTGTACAAAGCCCAAGAGGAGGCTAATCGAGGGTCCTTGTTATAGCACAAGAGAAAGCTATGTAGTTTTGAACTTATTTTGGCTCTAAGCAAATGGGTAAGAGGTTTCACCGGGAATAATTCCTCTTTGGGTGGATGTGTCCTATATTTTTGGATTCTAAGGTTTTTGCCAAGATGTTTCACCGGGAATAATTCATCTTGGGGGTTTGAACTACAGATCTCTAATTAGGAAAGAGCCTTCACCGGGAAGACATTCTCAATCCTAGGTCATATTCCTATAATATATATATATATAGTTTAATTGTCCTAAGGTTTATACTCAAACGTAGTTCTAAACTAATATATATGCACAATTTATATTTGACAGTAATTTAAATAAAGACTGTAAATTGAAAGCTTGTAAAGCCTAACCTGGATGGAGTGGAGGCCTTTGAAGAAGTATGTACAAAGCTTTACCAGCAATTGATGGATAATAGTTGAATATATATATGATAAACAGTTAATGGTTTTTGAAAACAGAAGAAGTGAAGATGGACAAAGGTCACATAGGTATCTGAAGAGTTTCACCGGGAATAATGCCCTTCAAATACCAGAAGAATGTTTTGAAAACAGAAAGAAGATTTTGAAAATACAGTTTTGAAAACAAGCTAAGAAGAGAAGGTGTTTGGGACTTACACTCTATTAGAGGCCCAGTACTTTATAGTACTGATTGAAAAAAAACAGTTGAAAATGATTTGAAATAATATAAGGTTTTGTTGTTTGAAAACCTTAATTATTCGATTTATTCGGAGATTGAAAACAGTTTTGAAAATTGACAGAAAGTCAACTTAATTAAGGTAAAGAAAAAAGATCTATGCCTAATTAAGACCTAAATAATTAGGGTTTTATCATAAACTTTATTCACAAAAATAATTAGGTTAAAACAAAATGAATATATGCATTTAAAGTATTTAAGAAAACACTTAAAACATACTATTTTAAACCTAATAAAAATATATGAAATAAATAATATTTTTATGATTTTTTTGATTATTCATAAAATAGATATATTAAATAACAAGTGTGTGAAAAATGAAGTGAAAATGATTTAATTTGATAGGTTAATTAATTGTGTAAAGTTGTGAAGAAATCAAATGGGAAAAGTGATAAAAAATAAGGTTTTGTCACCTAGAGGGATTGAACTCACACCCTCCAAGTCACACACCCAAAACCAAACCACTGGGCCAGCGCGCGCATGGTGATAGTAAACTGACTCCTTTTTAACTCATATGTTATTCAAGTGTATAGAAGCAAAAAGAAAATAAAATCAAAAGGTCTGGGGCGAGGGGGATTCGAACCCCAGACCTTGGGCACGCGCAACACACAAACACTCTTTACCACTGGGCTATCACGTTTTAGTCGTTTATGAAACAGGTATCATTCAAAATAAAATAAACTCAACCCTGAATTTGAAATTTGCGCGCCACCACCATTGTCATCTTCAACCTCAAGTTCTCAGATTTTGAATTTATGAACTTGCTCATTTCTCAACCATTTGTAAAGATGTAAAGATGAAACTTATTCTAAATTCACTCACGATTCTAAATATGTAACTAACATAAATTTATATCAACTATATCTAACTAATTTACCAGAAGTCGTGAAGAACCCTAAATTTTGAAAATCAAATTAAATGACTATACTGAAAGATAAATGAATGATGATAGAGGGTTTTCAATCCTCTGATGATGCTTAACAAGATAGAATCGAGCTTTATCACAAAGAGTGCTTAAATTAAAGAGGTAGAGTTCAGAAACTTACCTCTGAAAATGGAGGTCGTGAGGATGATAGAGAGCACCTGGGCTTGTATGAATGATCCCAAAAGCTTCCTTGTGGTTCAGTGGTGCTAACTGAATGCTTGTTGTAACCTCAATCCTCCTGAATTTTTCTATGGACCTCCCTCGATTTGAGCTTCAAGTGAACATGGAGGGTGATGATTCTTGAGTTACAGATGAGCTGCAGCCATCTGAACAGCTTCACTACCTCCTATGGAACATGCCTGGATGCTTAGCTTGATTGGAAACCTTCTGAATTGCACTATGGACCTCCAACTGCAACTGCTCTAAAGTGAGAGCAACAATGGTGTTCCTCCACTTACAGAAGTGATCCAGGTGCTTGGATCACCTCAAATGACCTCCCTTGAGATGTTAGAATGCTTACTTTCCAAAGATGAGCTCTGGTTTGAAGAAAACGATTCTTCTTGCCAAAGAACTTTGAAAAACAATAAGCATGAGAAGAGAAAGAGAAAGCAAGGAATTGAGTTGCTTTGGTGTGTTTTTCTACTGAAGTATGCTCCCCTATTTATAGGTAAATGGTTCAGTACTGATTGAGAGAGTGAGCTTGCTTAATGAGAGAGTTTTGGTTTCTTAGCCAAGAAGAAAATTTGAAAAGATCCTAAATGCAATGATGCATTTTCGGGCTAGCTTCCCCAACCATTGATCTTGTATGATCCAAGGGAACATTTCTGATTCAGAGGAGAGTTCTAATTGTCTTAGAACAAGATTCCTTGATGATTCATCATTTGCCATAAATTCAAAAATGCAATCATTACATAATCACATGCCTTTGTTTTTGGGAATCTTCTCTAATCCTTATGCAATGATGAATTTGGATGTGTGGTATGGTTTCAGATGTATTAGAGGTCGTGTAGCATCACTTAGTGAAGCAAAATGCACAAAATTGCAAAGTTTCAAATTGTACATGACCTATAATTTCACTTCATGAGGCCAACTTTGAACAAGCATAACTCTTAGCTCAAAATGAATTTGGAGAAGGTTGAACACAATTTGGAAAGCCCTAAACATCTACTTCAAATCATTAGTTTGGAGTTTCTTCAGAATCCTTTGGCAAATTTGTGAAAAATGAGGCCAAAGTTGGAAGAAAACTAGGTTAAAACACTTAGAAAAATTTCTAAGTGTTTATGACCTAAAACTCCAAAATTTCCAAAACTCTTAAATGATTGATCTTTTGAAAAAAGTTCCTTTGTAAGATGTTGTTTTATTTTGCAAGATCTACAACTTTCATGTTGGAAGTTTTTTGAGTTGTGTAGGTGAAATTTTGAGTTCTCACCATGCCTTAAAAAACCCGAATTCCCGACTTTTTGCTCCTTGATGAATTTCTTTGAATTTCTTTGGTCAAATGACTTTAATATCCATATATTGATGATATTGATCCCTGAAAGTCATGGTTTGACCAAAAATCTCAAAAGTCAATGGTGATCCCATACAGTTGACTTTTTCCAAATAAGGTGAGATTTTGGACTTTTGTGTAGAAACAAGATCTTCTCCTTAAATGAATGATGTAAAGGGATTATATTGAGGTAATAGAGACTCTTGGATCATGTCTTGAGTTTTAGATCCATGCCCTGATTAAAAGTCAACTATCTTGGGGAATTAGGTCAAAAACCCTAATTGTCGACCAGAGGACAATGATGACTGTAGATTTTGAATTGAGGTGTAATGTCCAGTGGATCTTGTCATATGAGTTATTTGAAGATGATTGATGTCTTTGAATGGTCCCCTAGGGCTTTTTAGGGTTTCCCAAAAGTGTTCCCTGATTTTAGTCCTTGATAAGGCTCCAAACCCTGGTCTGTGATCTGAGTAATTCTGTACTTAGATGACTGGGTGTCTAATCAATCATAGGTGAAATAATGAAGCTCTTGAGTCTCATGATTGTGTTAGAGACTAATCCTCCTATTGAATGATCCTTTGCCTGAGTTTTCATGTCTTTGAACACCCTCGATTGAATGTCAGACTGCTCTGGGTACTTACTTTGACTTGATGAAAATCCTGAAGATATGTCATCTCAGGGGGGTCAAAAATTAGGGTATGACACTTTGGAAACAATAAAAAGATGGTCTCTTTTCCCCAGTGAAGTCGCCATTTTTCGGTCGCGGGGAAAAATCATCGTTTGTGGGATGAGACACCTGATGCCTTCTTTGGGCTCGAGTGCTCAAGAAAAAGATTTTTCTTTTGTTTTTGTCACGACCAAACTTTTTATTATTTCCAAAGTAGGAAAAGGAAAAAAGCTGCAATAACCTTAAAAGTGGGGGAGAGATCTTGGGTAAGAGGGTTGGTTATACGAAGGGAAGGTATTAGCACCCAACGTATCTATAGTACTCTATAGGCTTCTTTGTTATATTTTTCATTCTATGCTATTGTGGAGGTTCTTGTGAGATAGGTGGGACCTAAGGTGTTTGTTTGATTATGCTCGCAAAGATCATCGCGATCCTCTGCATACATATCCCTTAGAGGGAATCAGAGCATCTGTAGCTCGGGGTCTACGGGTGCTAAGGTTTGAGTGGTTTGAGGGAGAAGTTTTGCTCGCCAAGGATACGACCTTGTGCCTTCGTATTCTCAAAGGGATGTTGAGAAAGTCAAAGCAATCGTAGTTCCCACTTATGCTAGTGGAAGCAAAGGAAAAGAGACAAATGTCATCTCAATGTTCGATGTATCTAATCTATATCATCACATACATCTGTTTAATTTTGTTTGAAATCTTTTCATTATAAGCCCTGGGCTGTGCCACTTATGGCGCTTAGAATGATAAATATGTTTTTTTGTTTAGCCAGCCTTGTGGCAAAAACTTTCAATGAAGTCAGCCTTGTGACAAAAAGTTTTGATTAATCAGCCAGCCTTATGGCAAAAGTTTCGACAAAGCGAGCCTTGTGGCAAAAACTTTGATTAATCAGCCAGCCTGGTGGCAAAAAGGTTTGATTGATTAGCCAGCCTTGTGGCAAAAGAGAAATTTGATTGATTGATTGTTTGTGATGATATAGATGAGATACTCCTATCATAGAGATGATAAATGTCTAATCTCCTAGGTTTTTTTGATTTGGATATTGGGGATGCTTATAAGAAGCCCGTGGGTCCTTGTACGAAGCCCAAGAGGAGGCTATCCGAGGGTCCTTGCATTGTAAGCCCAAGAGGAGGCTATGGGAGGGACAATCGAGGGTCCTTGCATTGTAAGCCCAAGAGGAGGCTATGGGAGGGACAAGTCGTTTGTACGAAGCCCAAGAGGAGGCATGGTATAGTTGGTTTGAGCTCTTAGAGCGATTTCACCGGGAAACCATACTCTATGTCCTAACCTAAACTAAGGGAGATTCTTTGCACGAAGCCCAATAGGAGGCTATGGGGAACCTAGTGTTGTACTAAGTTGAACAAGTATATATAACACGATCACAAATATGAACAAGTACGAACAAATATGAACAAGTACATGAACAAATATGAACAAGTATGAACAGTTATGAACAATTATATATGACAAGGTGTGTGTATACAATGGAGTTTATGAAGGAAATATACCTGTAAGCATGATCCATTTGTAAACACGGGGGCTCGGGACTTATACTCGGGGAGAGGCCCATTGAGTTTATTCATGGCTATGTAAACAAATATTTACAAAGGGCTCGAGACTTATACCTACATGGAGGACCATGGTATTTTTGGGAAGATTTAAAGAAAACCTTCATTTTTTGATTTGTCATTCAAGGTTAAAAGTCAAATTGATCGAGGTATGTACAAAAAGGTGTATGTACAATGAAATACCTAATTTCAGGTAAGGGAATGGGACTTATACCTATCTGGAGGCCCATGTTTTATTTTATAAAACATGGTTGATTGTTTTGTTAAAACGCGAGGTTTCGTCGTTTGAAAAGTTTTGAAAGTTTTGTTTTGAAAGAAGTTTTCTGTACAAAGAAAAAGGAATGGGACTTATACTCTCTAATATTCGAGAGGCCCAGTTGTTTTAAAAATCAATTGATCAATCCAAGAAGATTTAATCATTAGTTTTTTTGAAAAGAAAACCAAAAAGAAATGGTTTATTGTTTTGAAAAACTTTGATCGTTTGTTTTAAAACAGTTTGAATTTTGACAAAAGTCAACTTAATTAAGATAAAAAAAACAAATTTTATGCTTAATTAAGACCTAAGTGATTAGGGTTTGATCACAAAATATTTACAAGTGATTAAGTTTTGAAAATTAAGTGAAAAAAAACTATTTTTAAAGTATTAAAAACATTTAAAAACAAGTCACTTTAAACTTAATAAAAACACATTAAATAAATATTTTTTTGTGATTTTTTTTGGATATTCATAAAATATATATATTAAATAAAGAGTGTAAAAAAATGAAGTAAAAATGATTAATTTTTATAGGTCAATTAATTAGATGAGGTTGTAAAGAAAATGAAGAAAATAAGTGGTAAAAAAGAGGTTTTGGTCCTTATGAGTGTTGAACTCGTGACCTGGAGGTTACTACTCAAAAGCTTAGCCAACTGGACCATGCGCGTGGTCTGTTTAACACTTGCAACGAATTAAATATATTTTGAATCAATTTCCAAACTTCAGTTTCAAAAATATGGCGCCAAGAACACAAACCCCAATTTCAATTTGAATTTTCTTAAAACTGAATTGTTTTGATCAAGTGAATAGCCTATCTTGCTCAATTTTTCATAAGGAACATGATGGTGATCTTTAATTTCATTTATTTTCACTCTAAGATCTTTAATTTTCTGGAAATCGTGAAGAACCCTAATTCTATGATTCAATCTGAAATTGTGTAAGATCATGATATGATGCAATTGATTGAGGGTTATTATTCAATGATGGTGCAGAAACAAGATGGCAAAGCAATATTTCATTTATGATGCATGTATGATAGAGTTTGAAGTTCAAGTGCACCTACCTCAAAAACGGCCAAACTGAGAATTGAATTTTGAGCTGGAGGTGTTACAGATGCTTTGTAATGATCTGGATAGCTTCAATGATGATTATGGAAGGTGTCTGGATGCTTGGAACAACCTGAATTCATCTGAGCATAGTCATGGTACCCGATCTGCAATAGCTTCAAGAGTGAATCGAATTTGAAGATTCAGAGGTTACAGGTCATGGATGATGGTTGGGATAGCTCACATATGGTATATGGAATGTGTTCGGATGATTAGCTTGGACAGAATTGGTCTGGAACTGATTTTGGCATGATAAGGCTCTCTTTATGCATATATGGAAGTGAGGTAGTGATTTTGGAATTTAGGTATTTTTGGGGTGTGTGAGTGGATCAAACACATCACATATGATGTTTATGAGTTGTTGAAAGCAACACTTTGCTCAGAAATTGCAAGAGATGGAAATTGCAATTTTTCCTCTTTGAAACTCATGAAACTTGCATTCTAAGAAAGAAAGAGAAAACCTATGCTTTGTGAGGTTTTGGTGTGATTTTGAAAGTGATTTGAACCTCTATTTATAGGCCAAGGATTCTGAACTCCAAGCTTTTGCAAGTTGATCAAAGAATGGTGATTTGGCATTTGGAGATAAAGTGGAATCTTTGCATTAAATGCAAAATGGTTAAAACTTAAACCATGGTTAAAACTTGCCAAGCTTCTTATCTCTTTCCAATCTGTCTACAAACTAGAAATATCTTGCAATTATTGGTGGTTTATGTCATTGCTTGCATCACAAGGTGAAATGGTTCATAATTTTGGCAAAAATGGCTTGTAATTTCAAGTGAAATGCTCACTAATGGCAAAATTCAAAACCATAGCTATGCTCCATATTTTTTCATGCTCTTGGACATTTTGGAAAGCTCATGTTAGGTACTTCAAAACCCTTGTTGAAAGTTTCTTCAAGACCTTTAAGAAAATGGGTGAAAAAGAGCCATGAAATTTGAAGAAAGTGAGATTTTAAGTGTATTTTTCAAAAGATACCAACTTTGAAGCTCCATATCTCTTAAATGGTTGATCTTTTGGAAAAACATTTTATTTGACAAAGTTGTTTATTGGATCAAAATCTACAACTTTCATGTTGGAAGTTTTTTCAGTTTGTAGGTGAAATTTTGAGTTATTCCCTTCCAAAGTTTGGAAAAAACCATTGAAAAACACTTGGAAAATTTTCTAAGTATGAAAGTCAAACTTTTGACTTTTTGATTCTTGATTGATTTTCTTGATTTTCCTTGATCAAATGACTTCATATATCACATATTGATGATTTGAAACTTCAAAAGTCATGTTTGACCAAAATTTCCAAAAAGTCAATGGTGATCTTGTACAGTTGACTTTTTCAAACGAATCGCGTTTCTGGAGATTTCAAATGAACCAAACTATCCTCACCAAATGAATGGTATGAATGGATCATGTTTAGTTATTGGAGGACCTTGAGCCATGGTTTAAGTTGTGGCACCATGTTCTGATTAAAAAGTCAGTTGTTCAGGTGAATTAGGTCAAAAACCCTAATTGTCGACCTGATGAAATTGATGACTGTGGATCTTGAATTGAGATAAAATTTCCGTTGGATATTGTCATAGGGATTATTTGAAGATGATTAAAACCTTTGAGTGATCCCCTGGAGCTTTTTAGGGTTTCTCAAATGTAATCCCTGATTTCAGTCCCTGATAGTTCAAAAACCCTAATCTGATGATTTGAAATTTCACTGTTGATCAGTCCCTGTGTAGGGGATGTCTTGAGCCAATAGATTAGGTCAAAATGATGTTCTTGGGGTCTTGAGGTCATGTCTCGAGTCATTAGGTCAAATCCTGAGCAAAAGTCAGGGGTGTGCTATCTTCAGTCAAAACCCTAATCTGGTTTATTCAAAGTCTCTGAGCTTGTTTGAAATGAATCTTTGAGGACCCAATGTTGATTGTTGATGAAGATGGTTCTTTTGAGATTAAGGGAAAACAAAACCCTAACTGATTGTTGCTTGTACTGGTGAGTGACTTTTTGTTTAAATCCTGCTGAGTCACAAGTAACAAACACAAACTATGCAATTTGTTAGAGATGCAAATGATGCATATGCAAATGATATGAGGTGGTATCTTAGGTCAAAAATTGGGGTATGACACCTACGATCTTCTGCCAATTCTTTTATCTCATAAGCGTTATTTGAGAATACTTTTAAGATTCGAAAGGGTCCTTCCCAGTGTGGGGACCATTTACCAAGTGCCTGATTCTTTCGATCTATGGGTAAAATAACTTTCCAAACTAAGCCATTATTAATAAATGTTTTACCTTTCACCTTTTTATTGTATGCTCTGGACACCCTTTCTTTTTGCCTCTTTATCATCTCCAACGCTCGAAGTCTGTCTTCGTCCAAATCTACCAATTCATTCATCATCAATTCCCAATATGTATTTGGAGGAATTTCTTCCTGTCTTTGGATCCTGACTGATTGCAAGTATATCTCGACTGGAAGCACTGCATCGTATCCGAACGTCAATTGGAAAGGTGTAGTGTTTGTAGCTTCTTTTGGCGACGTTCGACAGGCCCAGAGTGCTTGGTCCAGAGTTTTATGCCAATTCTTGGGTTTTTTCCCCACGTGTTTCTTTATGAGACCAATTATTATCTTATTTGTTGCTTCAACTTGTCCATTTGCCTGAGCGTAGTAAGGTGTAGAGGTAAACAACTTGAACCCCATATCTTTGGCACAGTCTTGCATCTTTCGCCTAGTAAACACTGATCCTTGATCTGTGGTTATACTCTCTGGGATTCCGAATCTATATATAATGTGCTTTTGAATGAACTCAATCACAGTCTCCTGATCCACATTCGCAAGTGGTATCGCTTCGACCCATTTTGTGAAATAGTCTATTCCCACTAGGATATATCTTTGACCTTTAGAAGACTTGGGGTGCATTTCCCCAATTAAGTCTAGTGCCCAACCTCTGAAAGGCCATGGCTTTATTATTGAACTTAATTCATTTGCAAGAGCATGTTGGATACCTGCATGTTCTTGACACTCCTGACATCCTTTAGCGAATTCTATGCAATCTTTTAACATAGAGGGCCAATACATTCCGTACCTAAACAACAACCATTTCATTTTATGCCCCGCTTGGTGTGCACCACATGCTCCACTATGTACACTCGAGAGAGCCAAATATGCTTCAGCTTCACCCAGACACTTTAGCAAGACTCCTTCAGGAGTCTTCTTAAACAATTCGTTTCCCATCAAGAAATATGATAAGGCTCGATACTTTACCTTTCTATCCATCCGTGTTTGTCGAAGGATCCTTTAAATAGTTCACAATTGGACTCCTCCAATCTGTGTCTTCTAAAGAGTCTATATTTAAAACTCCAAACTCCTCTTTGTTGGCAAAACCTAATTGTGAATTCTCCAGATCACTTGGGGAGAGCTTGGTGGCCATTGCTTTGCCTCTTACTTCGATCAGCTCTTCTAGTTTTTCTTTTGATACTCTGTATCCTGAGGCTAAGTGTGCCAAATCATTTGCTTCTTGATTATTCAATCTTGAAACGTGACTTAAATCCACGTACTCGGATTTTTTAAGTAGCCTGTTTGCTATGAAAAAATACATGATCAAATTCTCTTTGATACATTTATATTCCTTCGTCAATTGCTTAATCACTAGTTCGGAGTCTCCTTTAATTTCGACTCTGGTTGCCCCCAATTCTAACAAAGCTTCAAGTCCAGCGATCATTGCTTCGTATTCAGCTTCGTTGTTGGAGCATAAGGGACCTTCAATCTTGTACTTGAGCTTTGTTGGAATTCCATCAGGAGAAATTATCAGTATTCCAACACCGGTTCATTCTTTATGAGTCGAACCATCGAAGTATAACTTCCAAGGCTTTAAGTCTACATATTGTTGAGGGTGCTTAACCACTGCATGGTCAACAATGAAATCTGATACGATCTGACCTTTCATTACTTTAAGAGGTTGAAATATCAAAGAGTACTCCGTAAGGGCTAAAGCCCATTTGCCAATTCGACTAGGCAATATTGGTTTTGATAGCATATGTTTAATAACATCACAATGAGACGAAACATAAACATCAACTGGCTTTATATAATACTTGAGTTTGATACAAGAGAAATATAAACAAAGGCAGAGTTTTTCTATTGTGCTATACCTAGTCTCTGCATCATTGAGTACTCTACTTAAATAATAAATAGCTCTTTCAACACCATTGTCATCTTCTTGTGCTAGCATGCTGCCTATTGTATTATCTGAAGCTGAGATATACAGGCGCATATGCTTCTTCCCATCCGGGAGAGACAATATTGGTGGATGCTTCAAGTATTGCTTGATTTTTTCAAAAGCTTCTTGGTGTTCAGCACGCCATTCGAACTTTCCTTGCTTGAGCTGAAGTAAGGGGGAAAAGGCTTGCGTGCGTCCACTCAAGTTTGAGATAAATCTTCTCAAGAAGTTTATCTTTCCCAGTAAAGACTGTAACTCTTTCTTCGTGGATGGAGGCTTTGTTTTCATAATAGCTTTTGTTTTATTTTGATTAATTTCTATTCCCTTCTTATGGACTACGAAGCCCAGGAAATCTCCAGCCTGCACAAATAAAGCACATTTAAGGGGGTTCATCTTTAAGCCATGTTTTCTCATTCTCTCGAATGATTGGCTCAGATGGTCAAGATGAGTGTTATCTGAAACAGACTTTACAACAATGTCATATATGTATACTTGCATGAAAGTATCTATAAAATCATGGAATATAGAATTCATTGCTCTTTGGTAAGTTGCCCCAGCATTTTTTAGGCCAAACGGCATTACAACCCACTCGTAGGTGCCTATTGCCCCTGTGCAACGAAAAGTTGTTTTGGACACATCTTCTTCTGCAATGAAGATCTGGTTATACCCAGAATATCCATCCAACATACTTAGATATTCGAAGCCTGCGGCTGAATCTACTAGCATTTCTGCCACAGGCATGGGATATTCATCCTTAGGCGTTGCTGCATTTAGATCACGAAAATCTATGCACACTCTTAATGAACCATTCTTTTTAATAACTGGAAAAATATTAGCAATCCATTCAACATACCTTGTGGTTATGATGAATTTACACCGTAGAAGTCTCTCGACCTCTACTTTGATCTTCGAATGAATTTCTGATGCGAACCTCCTAGGAGTCTGTTTGATGGGCTTTTTCCCTTCTTTTATGGGCAACTTTAATTCGACCAAGTCTCTTCCTAAACCAGGCATCTCATCGTAATCCCATGCAAAGCAATCTTTGTTTTCTTTTAATAACTTAATGACTCTTGATTTCAATGTTGGCTCTAATTTTGCACTGACATATGTTACCCTCTTCTGATCTCCGTCTCCAAGATTTACTTCTTCGAGTGGATCTTGGGCCAACATTTTGATATTTGCCCCCATTGGGTCTTTCTCGAATCCCAAAGGTTCTTCGTCGTAGATTGCATCCAGCCTTTGACTCAACTCTTCGCCTGACATTTGTTCGGCTTGAACTGTATCTTCGAGGAATTGAGGGATCGAATGCATAACAGAATCCGTCGTTTCTTCCTTTCTTGAAATTGTATCAACAATCATGTTTGATAATTTGGCTTGGAGAACCGTCTTTCTTTTGTTCTCGGCTATGTAAGCCAAAATCTTTTTGAAGAAGGATGATTCAGACATCATCAACGCCGTCGTCCCAGCCTGTTGGCCGTATTGTTGGAAAATGCTCTATTGGTGCGGTATCTTCTGGACCGTCCATTATTTCTCTATTCCATTGGAACCCATTTGGGTGTAAAGACAAATAGTATAAAACATTCTTATTTGGGGTGTATATATCTTCTGCAGCATGGCAAGGCCCTATGTTTGCCAAATTCCTGTCGAAACTGGTTTTATTGACTTGATTAACATCAGCCATGTAGTAACTCTGATCCCCTTCAATGTTCTCTACTATACCATCTTCCCTCCAAATAGTTAATCTTTGATGCATTGTCGAAGGCACCGCAACAACTCCATGGATCCACTCTCTTCCTAGCAAAAGATTGTAGTTTGCCTTCGTTGGTATCACCATGAACATCGTTGGTCTAGTGACCGAACCCACCGTTAAATTTACTTGAATGACACTGAGAGTTTGCCCGATTTTGCCTTCGTAGTTAGACAAGACCATATTATGTGGCCTTATATCAGTGTCGAACATACCAATTCTCTTTAACATGTACTGGGGCATTAGGTTCACTGCCGCCCCTCCATCTACTAGGACTTTGTTAATGCCAACATTTTCAATTTTAGCCCTTATGTAGAGTGGTTTTAGATGATTTCTCATACCTTCATCTAGCCTCTCGAAGAATGCATTCTGCTCTTCAACTGCCCCGTTGTTTAGCACATAATAACACACAGGTTTGTGTCTTGTCATCTCTTCCATATCAGCTTCCTCACAATCTTCAGCTTCTGTTTCTTGATTAAATTCATGAGGGAGCACTGACACAACATTGCAATTGAGGTTTATAGACGATACTCCATCTGAGTCGAAATCATTTGTCATTCTATCGTCTTCTTTCCAAGGGCTGGAATGCATCTTTTCTTCTTCCTTCTCATTTTCAGAGTCGAACAACTTGCGTTCTACTGGAGGTTTACTTGTCCTTGCCCCCTAGGTTTGGACTTGGTTTCCACTAGACTCTTCAATCTCCCTTGGTTTGTATTCTCTTTGGGCCTTCTTCGTCCTCTGGTGCCTTCTCCATTGAGATCTAGACATAGGATTTTTGCCTTTGTAATTCTCCAACCTGTACATCTCTCGATTTGAGGTTTGGAATTGCTTCCTGTATGCCATTACAGTCCTTCCCCCTTGGTCCCAACTTCGCCATTTGTTCGTTCTCGTACCAGCTTGCATCCATATATCCCTGGGTATGTCTGCAGGGACTTTGAACGTGACCCTTCGAGCTCTGGGGTGTGGGCTGTCAGGCCTCTTCGATGGGGTCCATATGTCGAACCCATACAGGTTAGGACGAAGCCCCTGGGTTTCTCGACCCATGTAGAAATATACCCTTTCGAATGATCGTGCCAGCAATTCGTCATAGACGGCTCCACATCTGGGACACAATGCAATCTCAGTGTTTTCCTTATGACACTTGACCAAGAAACCTACCAAGCTTTCTTCCATCCTTGGATACACCTTTAGCAATGGGTTTCCTCCTCTCCAGGGTTGTTCCAATCTTTCTCGTAAGGCCCTTTTGAAATTAGCCTGAACCCTTCGATTCAGCATGATTGAACACCTTGGGCACATCAGCATTTTTCCACCGTTTTTCTCATAACAATTCCAGAGATAATCTTTCAAGCTTTCCCCTCTTGGTGGGATTTCAATTTTTCCTTTCTCCCTTATCAGCCATTTTTCTAGTTCTTCTATTTCAGACAAAGGACGCCTAACATTGACCATGTTAACAACTGCCGGAGGAGCTTCAGAAATATGTATCTGCTGAAGTTTCACCCTGAGGTCTTCAGTGGCCTCGCTAGTTTTTCCTTTCAGATCTTCAGTCATAGCTGCATCGAAGGATTCTTCAACATCAGTATTGAAGACTTTGTTGTCATTTAGGCTCTCAGTAGCCTGCTTTCCAGTTGAAATTGTCTCTGATTCAGCAACATCTACTTCAGACACTTCCACCATGTTGACGTCAAGTTGTTCACACAGGTTAGTGGCAGCAACATTCAAAGGGTCTGTGTCAACCTTCATATGACTCTTGGTTTCTTCAGCGAATTTCAGACGTCCGTCCTTGATAGCATTCTGAATTAGATCCCTGAAAAGAAAACATTGTGAGGTTTTATGGCCTAAAAAACCATGATATTTGCTAAAGCCTCGTTTCTTCCGTTGTTCTAACGGAGGAACTTTGGAATTAGGAGGCACTATCATCTGGCCATCTTTTACTAACAAATCAAATATTTCGTCACATTTAGTGACGTCAAATGTATAAGTTTTCTTAGGAAATCTATCGCTTTTATCATTCTCTACTGGATTTTTTCCATTGGCCGGTGTGAGCAATTTGCAAGAATAAGGTGGCGCTTCTTTTAACTCCGCTAGGTCTATTTCGACCTCTTCCATGCTGTATGAATCTTCGAAAGATTCACCGTCGACGTCTTCAGCCTCGACGTATGCTATCTTTTCTTTCTTGTAAATTTTATTTGCTCTGGCCTTTTCTGCTTTTAGTCGTTCGACTTGTCGAACCCTGTCTGCCAACTGGGCCATGTCCCTTAGGTATTGAGTATCCAATTTCTTTCGAATTGAATAATCTAAACCGCCTGCAGCCATTTCGACTAATTCATGCTCTGGGACAGTCGTGAAGCATCTTGATTTTAACAAACGGAACCTATTTAAGTAATCATCTATATTCTCCGTGAACTTCCTCTTGATGCTAGCTAGTTCTTTCAGACTGATCTTGGTTTGACCCATGTAAAACTGTTCATGGAATAATCTCTCCAAGTGTGCCCATGCATCTATGGATTTTGGGGGTAATGTGGTGAACCAAACAAAAGCATTCTTTGTTAGCGAACTAGGGAAGTATTTAATTCTCAAATCTTCGTTCCCCGCTAGATCCCCTGCTTCTGTTAGATATCTGGATATGTGTTCCACCGTTGAGTCATTTGTGTCCCCTGAAAATTTAGTGAATTTTGGTACTTTGGTACCCCTTGGCAATTCTGTTTGCATAACATATTCCGCTATGGGGGATGTATAATTTGGACGTCGAAGCCCAGTATTGAGGCCATTGTTAGCCATTATTCTCTCTATCATGGCAGTGAGATTGTTCTCTGTTGCCAAATTGTCTCTCCTAACCCTATGCACAACTTCGTCAGGATATTCGTTTCTTCTTACTACAACTACATTAGGCTGTTGTTGGACAACTGCTTGTTGGCCAACGTTAGTCGTTTGACTTCGAGTTTCTAAATCTATCACTTGGTTTCATTCGACTGGTGTTGGCCTAGGTGGCGGTATTGCGGTTCGAACTGGTTCTAGAACGGGTTCCCCTTCCTGATAGGATGATTGGTTGTTTCTTCGCCTATTTTGTGGAACTCCTAAAAAATCCGCCATTCAATTTATTTGAGATGATATTTTTTGGAAAGTTTCCACATTATCCTGGTTAGTCCTGGCAATGTTTGTTGCTAATGGATTCAAAATCAACCCCAATTCTTTAGCAAGGGTTCCTAACATATCATGGTTACTTACATCCATTTCTTGTCGAAATGCTGCTTGACTATTTGTAGTGAAAGGGGGTATTTGGGCAGAGAAGACAGTATTCTGTGCGCTTCGACCTATCGAACTGACATTCGGCAAAAATGTCGTCGGGTTAGTTGTAGTGTATGTAGGCCCTGATCCTCGTAATCCTGTCATATATGAATATGGCATTCCATATGGATTGTTGGGTCTCCATCCTTCGAAGGTGGATGATGGTCCTGGGGAAAATAATTGACTTGCAGCGTTTGTCGAGAAAGGTGGTATCTCGCTTGCGGTGATGAATGGAGGCGCGGTGGTCGAACTTGAAACTGGTACAGTCCCTGTCGTCCCTGTAGTATTTTCAGGTATCGCCTGGGAACTACCTATAGGTTCAGATTCTGTCGAAACCGGTATAGCCTGCGCCTCTTGAGTAGAAGTCAAAACATGCGTAGAATTTGCCGCTACTGTTCCTGACCCTTGTGGGGGATCCTGATCTCCCCCTCCACTGGCCGCATTGACCATTTTCTTGTTATACCTTTGTTTAGGAATCGGTTGTGCACTGTTGGTTAACTTACCGTTCCTAAGGTTCATACAAGGTCTTGATATTTTCTAGACAAAACAAAACAATCAATTAATAACAATCTGTTTGACACTGTCCCACTGGGCGTGCCAATTTGTTTACGGTGATTTCCAGTAAACAACCACTAGTCCTCCAAACTATAAAATATACTTTGGTTACTCGCAGGATCGACTAGATTGATCATAGGACATAGTCAAACAATTGTCTTTCGATCTGATTTGATTCATGCTTGTTTGTTCTCACTTCAAGAAAACTTGTGTGTGATGTGATCGAATGAATATTCACTTAATCAAAATAACACTTGTTATACACGTGAGTATGACTTTCGACAAAGAAGTATAAATAAAGCGTATAAACTGCAGAAATGTAAAGTGCAAGAATGTAACGTGCAAGAATGTAAAGTGCGTCGAGATAAAAGTTAAACAAAATAAAAGAAGTGCAGGAATGTAAATAACAGAAAGTAAACGAAAGCAATAATAATGAAAAGATACTTGAATAAAGAAAGATACAAATGTATTAAACTGGTGTTGGTGTCATACGTGTAAGAACAAGATTTGTTCTGATCAATATTCTTAGTTTTGATGATAACAAGCATATGAATTTTGTATGAGATAATGTGGTACTTTAATACTATGCAATTTCCATTTTAGGTATTATATAAAGAGTATGCACAAAATCAGCGCAAGAAGCACTGACTCAGAAGGTTCAGCATGCAACATCAGAACATGGTCTGGCAAGACATCAGAAGATGGTCAAGCAGAATCAGAACATGGGTCTATTGAAGCATCAGAAGAACTTGAGATCAGAAGCAGAAGCACTGAAGTTCTCATGGTATCACGCTCAAAAGCACTTCAAGGTCAGAAGACAAGAAGATGCTCTGCACCAAGCTGTTTGACTCTGATGACATTCAAACGTTGTTTACACAAACATCAGATCAGAAGCAAGTACTAGACTGGCAGGCTACTCTGACTGACAAAAGGAACGTTAGAAGCTATTAAAGGCAACGTCAGTAGACACAGCGAAAACAGGGCTCGAGGTAGTTGACAAAAGAGTGAAACATTAAATGTAATGTTGTACGGATTACGCAAAGCATTAAATGCTCCTAACGGTCATCTTCTCAAGTGCCTATAAATATGAAGTTCTGATGAGAAGCTCAATACAACACTTGTGCATTATACAGAAACGCTGTCAAATTCAAAAGCTCTCAAACTTCATCATCAAACTCACTACATTGCTGTTGTAATATCTTAGTGAGATTTAAGCTTAAACTTAAGAGAAAATCACAGTTGTGATAATAGCTTTATAAGAAGCATTGTAACTCTTAAAAGAATTTGTTTACATTAAGTTGTAAGAACTAGAGTGATCAGGTTGTTGATCAGTATACTCTAGCAAGTCTTAGAAGTTGTCTAAGCAGATTGTTCCTAGAGTGATCAAGTTGTGATCAGGATACTCTAGAAGACTTAGAGTGTTTCTAAGTGGAAAACCATTGTAATCTCGTGTGATTAGTGGATTAAATCCTCGGGTGAGGTAAATCACTCCAAGGGGGTGGACTGGAGTAGTTTAGTTAACAACGAACCAGGATAAAAATCATTGTGCAAATAGTTTTTATCTTACAAGTTTTAAAGTTACACTTATTCAAACCCCCCCTTTCTAAGTGTTTTTCTATCCTTCAATTGGTATCAGAGCCTGGTTATAAGGTGCAAGCACTTAACCGTGTTTAGAAAAGATTCAGGAAGAGAAAAACGCTTCAGTAAAAGATGTCTGGTGAAATTCCAACAAATACATCTACATCTGGCTCTACTGAGCAATACAATGGAAATGGTAACAATGGTTATACTAGACCGCCAGTATTTGATGGTGAAAACTTTGAATACTGGAAAGATAAACTTGAAAGTTACTTCCTTGGTCTGGATGGTGACTTATGGGATCTTCTGATGGATGGTTACAAACATCCAGTGAAAGCTACTGGCGTAAGGCTTACAAGACAAGAAATGAATGATGATCAAAAGAAGCTTTTCAAAAATCATCATAAATGTAGGACTGTTTTGTTGAATGCTATCTCTCATGCTGAGTATGAGAAGATATCTAACAGGGAAACTGTCCATGATATATATGAGTCATTGAAAATGACCCATGAAGGAAATGCTCAAGTCAAGGAAACTAAAGCTCTTGCTCTAATCCAGAAATATGAAGCCTTCAAGATGGAGGATGATGAAGATATTGAGAAGATGTTCTCAAGATTTCAAACGCTAACTGCTTGATTAAGAGTTCTGGACAAAGGCTACACCAAGGCTGATCATGTAAAGAAGATCATCAAAAGCTTGCCCAGAAGACGGGGTCCAATGGTGACTGCATTCAAGATTGCAAAGAATCTGAATGAGGTTTCTTTGGAAGAGCTAATCAGTGCCTTGAGAAGTCATGAGATAGAGCTAGATGCAAATGAGCCTCAGAAGAAAGGTAAGTCTATTGCATTAAAATCTAATTTTATAAAATACACTAACGCTTTTCAGGCTGAAGAAGTAGATTCTGAAGAATCAGAATCAGAAGAAGAAGATGAATTGTCCATGATCTCCAGAAGGGTAAACCAACTCTAGAAGAGGAAGCAAAGGAAGTTCAAGAGCTTCAAAAGTTCAAAGAAATTTGAACGAGGAGAATCTTCTGGTGGCAAAAGATCTGACAAGAAGAAGGTCGTCTGCTATGAGTGCAATGAGCCTGGACACTTCAAGAGTGAATGTCCAAAACTTCAGACGGAGAATCCCAAGAAGAAGTTTCATAAGAAGAAAGGTCTTATGGCAACATGGGATGATTCTGAATCAGAATCAGAATCAGACTCTGAAGGAGAGCAAGCCAACTTTGCACTAATGGCCACAGTGGATGATGGATCAGAATCTACATCAGAATCTGATTCTGAAGAGTTATTTTCTGAACTATCTAGAGAAGATTTAGTTTCCAGTTTAACTGAGCTTCTGGAACTCAAGGCTCATCTTAGTATCAAATACAAAAAGCTGAAAAAGCAATTTGAATTTGAAACTAAGAAGCTGGAAGTGGAAAATTCTGAACTGAAGGAAAAAGTTTTAAAATTATCCAAAGATAGTGGATCTCCTTCTGAATCAGAAAAATACATTCCTAGTCTCAATCATATTCTGAAAGAATATGACTCGAGCTTCAGAAAGTTTCTATCTAGAAGTATTGGCAGAAGTCATCTCGCTTCTATGATATATGGTGTTTCTGGAAACAAAAGGTTTGGTTTTGGCTATGAGGGTGATACCTCACATAAATTTTAACCTGTTGATGATTTGAAAATCACATACAAGCCATTGTATGATCAGTTCAAATATGGCCATGCACATGATATTAGGCTCACCTCACATGCACAGAGTTTTAACACTACACACACCAAGAAGCATGTGACACAACCTAAGAAATATCATGATGTCAAACCTAAAGAATATCATGTTGTTCCTCTTGTTAACTATTATGCTAAACCCAAGTTCAATCAGAACTTGAGGAAGACTAACAAGAAAGGACCCAAGAAATTGTGGGTACCTAAGGAGAAGATAATTTCTGTTGCAGATATCCTTACCAGCAAAGAAGTCAAAGCACAAAATGTCATGGTACCTGGACTCTGGGTGCTCGCGACACATGACGGGAAGAAGGTCTATGTTCCAAGACCTGGTGCTTAAATCTGGTGGAAAAGTCAAGTTTGGAGGAGATCAGAAGGGCAAGATTATTGGCTCTAGAACCATAAGTATTGGTAACTCTCCTTCCATAACTAATGTACTTCTTGTAGAAGGATTAACGCATAACTTATTGTCCATAAGTCAATTAAGTGACAATGGTTATGATATAATCTTCAATCAAAAGTCTTGCAAGGCTGTAAGTCAGAAGGATGGCTCAATCCTATTTACAGGCAAGAGAAAGAACAACATCTATAAGATTGATCTTTCTGATCTTGAGAAGCAGAAGGTGACTTGCCTTATGTCTGTTTCTGAAGAGCAATGGGTCTGGCACAGAAGATTAGGACATGCTAGTTTGAGAAAGATTTCTCAGATTAACAAACTAAATCTGGTCAGAGGACTTCCATATCTGAAATATAAATCAGATGCTCTTTGTGAAGCATGTCAGAAGGGGAAGTTCTCCAAACCTGCATTCAAATCTAAGAATGTTGTCTCTTCCTCAAGGCCGTTAGAACTTCTGCATATTGATCTGTTTGGACCAGTCAAAACAACATCTATCAGAGGGAAGAAATATGGATTAGTCATCGTAGATGATTATAGCCGCTAGACATGGATAAAGTTCTTAAAACACAAGGATGAGTCTCATTCAGTGTTCTTTGAATTCTGCACTCAGATCCAATCTGAGAAGGAGTGTAAAATCATAAAGGTCAGAAGTGATCATGGTGGCGAATTTGAGAACAGATTCTTTGAGGAGTTCTTCAAAGAAAATGGTATTGCCCATGATTTCTCTTGCCCTGGAACTCCACAGCAAAATGGAGTTGTAGAGAGAAAGAATAGGACTCTACAAGAAATGGCCAGAACCATGATCAATGAGACCAATATGGCTAAGCACTTCTGGGCAGAAGCAATATTCAGAATAGAATCTCTATAAGACCTATTCTAAATAAGACTCCTTATGAATTGTGGAAGAACAGAAAGCCCAACATTTCATATTTTCATCCTTTTGGATGTGTGTGTTTTATTCTGAATACTAAAGATCATCTTGGTAAGTTTGATTCTAAGGCACAAAAATGTTTCCTTCTTGGATATTCTGAACGCTCTAAAGGCTACAGAGTATACAATACTGAAACATTGGTTGTAGAAGAATCAATCAATATCAGATTTGATGATAAGCTTGGTCTTGAAAAGCCAAAGCAGTTTGAGAATTTTGCAGATATAGATACTGACATATCAGAAGCTGTAGAACCAAGAAGCAAAGCTCCAGAAGCTGAATGTTTCAGAAGCAAAGAATCAGAAGATCAAGTTGCTGCATCTTTAGAGAATCTCAGAATTTCTGAAGAGCCAACAGTCAGAAGATCTTCTAGACTCACCTCAGCTCACTCAGAAGATGTGATCCTTGGAAAGAAAGTAAAGTGCGTCGAGATAAAAGTTAAACGAAATAAAAGAAGTGCAGGAATCTAAATAACAGAAAGTAAACGAAAGAAGTAATAATGAAAAGATACTTGAATAAAGAAAGATACAAATGTATTAAACTGGTGTTGGTGTCATACGTACATTTCTCATCGAACTCGTTCTCTAAACACTTGATACTTGAGTGGTTTGTGAGTGATTTGTACAAAATGAACACACGGAATCCTAACATTAAGACCCTTATTTATACTAATTTCGACCCTAACGGTCCTACACTAATCTGATGCGACGTTGCCCACAAGAATCCCTGGGATGCCATCTGTCTTTGTGCAGTTACACAAACTACTTCGAAATTCAAATCCTCCCGCCTGAATCCTCTTTCTACGTGTGGCAATGTGATCAAAATCGAGAATGCCACGAAAACACATTCAGCCTCAATACCTTACGTATTTCGCAAAACGTTTAAGTCTTTAAAGATAATCCTCTTCGAATTAGCTCCAAGTCTAACCATCTTTACTCCAACTCAAACAAACATTCTCGAAACATGGCCATCAGTAACCATCTTCCTTCGAATTCTAACTCTTCAAAGGATATTCTTTCTAAACGAAATCTTCCGCTAACAGTGAGAGATTGGAAACAACATGTGTGAATTAAAATTAAGAAAGACACAGTGTATGTGTTGAAAAGTCAAAAAAATGTCTATAGCAAGGCTCTTCCAAGTTTCTTAATGTAGTTACAGTAAATCACCATTTCCTTCACCATGTCTTTTTTCAGAAGTATACTTTCGAAACTCCCAAAAATGAGTGTTTTCGGAAATGCATCTCCGTAAACGCCCCCATTTGATATTTTCAGAAGTGCATTTCCGAATTCTAGGAAAATTTTGAAAAAAAAAATTACTTCGGAAATGCAGTAGGGGGGTCAGGAAAGAAATTCTCTATAATTGATGCTATAAATTTTGGAATCAGGGTCGGCCATGGATCAGGACAACTAGGCCCATAGTCCAAGGCCTAAAAAAAAATAGGGTCTCAAAATTTGGATGTTGGGCTTAATAATAAAGTAATATGTTTTAGAGAATTTCTTTATTGACCCCCCTATGGGGGTGACCCCAAGCAAAATTCTCAAGTAGCTCCTGCTTTGAAGATGTATCTCCGAATTATTTTTTTTTAGATTTTTCCAGACTTCAGAAATGCACTTCCGAAAACACCAAATGGGGGGTGTTTTCAGAAATGCACTTCCGAAAACACTTTTTTCACATTTATGGGGGTTTTCGGAAATACACTTCCGAATTATGCAGAAATTGTGCTTTTTTTTATGTTTTTCTTAACAGTCCCGTATTTTTAATTAAACGAAAATGCCGAATAAAATAAATGACATATCAACATAAAATACTAATATAATAAATACAATCCGAATAATATATATAGACCGAATAAAATAGTAATAGTGTGCGAAATACAAGTCGAATACAAGAAAACTGTGCACATCGACCCTCTGGATCCGAGAATGGTTCATCAGCATCCCCCTAATCGGCAAGTGGAGAAGACTGTGCACATCGTGCAAGGTGATCGTCATCTCCCCAACCGGTAAGTGGAAAGAAGACGTCTCCCTATGCCACCGCTCCACAAAAGCCCTCTGCATGTCGTGGCTGATGGTGGTATACCCGGTCATGCACAACCCGCCTAGCCCATAAGTAGTCACCGCATCATTAAACCACTGCGCCTCTGGTTAAAAGAGACCAAAAATCTTCCGCGCGTGGTTCACCATTTTTAAAGTCGGCCTTTCCTGTTACAACAAAAACAAAAAACATTGTTAATTAGACCATTAAGAAAATGTGGAATAAAAAGCTAAATAAAAAACGGTTAAATAATGAAGTCGGATAAATTATAAAAAATACGTCTCCCTCCCGGACACATCTAGCGACGTGCTCGTGGTAGGAAATCAGCACGGACGTGTCCCTAGGCCCTCCTGGGTAGCCCTCCTCGTCGTCGTCCTCCTCCTCCCCGTGTGGAGGATCAGCATCAAGTATCTCCTCCTCTACCTCCTGGTATCTCACCTCTAAAGGAGTGAAAAACACTTATAAAGGGGGGATTGAATAAGGGTTTCTTCTAAAAATGGTAGATAAAAATAAATCACACAGTTATTTTTATCCTGGTTCGTTGTTAACTAAACTACTCCAGTCCACCCTTGACAACGTGATTTACCTCACTTGAGGATTTAATCCACTAATCAAACTGATTACAATGGTTCTCCAGTTAGATAACCTCTAATTCTTCTAGAGTACAAATCACAACTTGATCACTCTAGGAACTTCCTTTTACAATCAATGTAAAATAAATATTACAATAGATTAAATTGCTTCTTAATAAGCTATAATCACCAAGTGATTTTTCTCTCAAGATTAAGTTCTAACACTCCCTAAAATATTACAATGTTGTGAGGTTGAAGATGAAGTTCTTCTTTGCTTTTGTGTGTTTTTTGTTTGACAGCGTTTTGGTTCTTTTCGTTCAAGAGTTGTTTTGCTGCTTCTGAATCAGAACTTCTATATATAGGCGTTGAGGAAATGTAACCGTTGGGAGCATTTAGTGCTTTGCGTGTGTGGTGTCGTTTTCTTTACCTCCCCGTTTCACTTGGGAGGACGGCACTCTAAACCCTTCACGCGAAATTTGGAAGGAGAATGCGCCCGTGGCGGGATGAATTTTGTTTCAGTTCTTCCTACGATATCACACGAACTTTCTTATTGGTCCTACGAGTAGGAAAGGGAAAAAAAGATCTCAACTAAACCCTAGGAGTTTGCTAAGTGTGGGGATTTCACCTAGACTAGAAATTCTGGAGTCCGGGGGGTCGG
Source organism: Vicia villosa (assembly GCF_029867415.1). Classification (NCBI taxonomy): domain Eukaryota; kingdom Viridiplantae; phylum Streptophyta; class Magnoliopsida; order Fabales; family Fabaceae; genus Vicia; species Vicia villosa. Next base: position 383,646 of record NW_026705816.1, on the reverse strand, counting down.
TTATACATAGGGAAGTGTTTAAACACCCTACATATCTGTAGTACTCTACAGGAACCTTCTCTGTGTCATTGTGATTGTGTTTGCTGCTAATGATTGGGAAAGTTTCTCCTTTGTGTTAGGAGAGAGAATTGAATTGATTAAAGAAAGACAGACAGATAGACAGACTGACTATTTTTGGTATTTTATTAGCTCGCTGAGATTCCTTGTGAACCTCATGCCTACATATCCCTAGTGGAAGTCAGAGCTTAATGTAGTTCGGGGAACTAACTAGGGAAATTAAATGTTTTTGGTGCCTTGCTTGAAGCTCAAGGTTGAAGCTTTGAATTTAATCTCTGTTTACAGTAAAGAGACATGAAATCATCTTTACAGAGAGGTATTTGTACTATTCTACCACAAACATTTAAAGGAGTGACAGAATAACTGGATTCATTTCATTCAAGAGGGGGACCTTACTTGTGTGTGCAAGTATGCCAGTCAGATGCCTCTTAAATGAAAGAAAGATGCTCGTCCAAATTAGGGAAAGTGTACAAGTCTGGGGATGTGCCAGAGCATGTCTTTCAGAGTCCTAAATGGGAGACTTTGATTAAAATTGAAATTGAAATGTTTGTTTGTTTGAATGTGGTAGAGTAGTAAAAATATCTCTCTATAGAGATAAGCTATGTATAAAAGATTTGACTTTAGCTGGCTTGTATGAGGCCCAAGCTTGAGGCTTTTTTTTATTGATTTATTAATATTATTGACTCTGGGAGATGACTCCACTGGGGATTAATTACAGGGTATTTTTGTGTTCTGTACAAAGCCCAGAATTGAGGCTGACTCTATTTAGGGAGACTCTATTTGTGTGCCTTGTACAAAGCCCAAGGTTGTGGCTAACTGCTGAGGATAACTGAATTTTTGAGACTATGAATGACTCTATTTTGTGTGCCTTGTACAAAGCCCAAGGTTGTGGCTGACTCTAGCTAGGGAAAACATTATTTTCTGCCTTGTACAAAGCCCAAGGTTGTGGCAGACTCTTAAATAAACTGAGTATGGATGACTCTATGGGGAAAAGATCCTAGGTGTTAGGAATTTTTGACACATGAAAATATGGTTTATCTGCCTTGTACAAAGCCCAAGGTTGTGGCTACTGAGTGATGAAGAACTCACTGGGGAGACTCTATTATCTGCCTTGTACAATGCCCAAGGTTGAGGCTGACTCTTGACAGGGGAGTTTTATTGTTTGGTGCCTTGTATGAAGCCCAAGGTTGAGGCTAACTATTTTTGTTGGTTTTGACTCTACTGGGGAGATTTTATTTATTGAAAGACTGTTTTTCTTTGGAAGCTAACCCTTTCCAGGGATTTTGACTCAGCTGGAGAAATTATTTAGTAAAAGACTGACTTTATCATGTTTTTTTGGAGGCTGACCCTTTCCAGGGGTTTTGACTCTTTTGGGGAAATTATCTCCTAAGAGAAATGAATCTTTATTTTTTTGACATTTTTATTAATTGACTTTGGAGGCTAACCATTTCCAGGGAATTTTGTTGAAATGATGGATTGATTTGGAGGCTAACCCTTTCCAGGGGTTTTATTGAAATGATTGGCAGAAAGATTATCTAGTGGAGACTTCTTGTTTAAAGCCCAAGATAAAGGCTGACTCATGCTGAGGAGAAAATAAACATAGATCCTAGACTCTGCTAAGGAAGATTGATGAAGATAAGGGTGACAGAGACTGTCCATGTCTCTCATTCCAAAAGGTGTACTCAATGCAAAATTGAGACAAACTTAGCTTGTTTAATGTCTGGTTTAAATTGGAAGAAAACTCACCAGGGTAGGCTAAAAGGTGACTAAAGACCTTTTCCTCTGTTTATAAGAAACCTGATGGGTCCTTGTATACAAGCTCAAGAGGAAGCTGGAAATGCTTTTAAGAAGCCTGTGGGTCCTTGTACAAAGCCCAAGAGGAGGCTAATCGAGGGTCCTTGTTATAGCACAAGAGAAAGCTATGTGGTTTTGAACTTATTTTGGCTCTAAGCAAATGGGTAAGAGGTTTCACCGGGAATAATTCCTCTTTGGGTGGATGTGTCCTATATTTTTGGATTCTAAGGTTTTTGCCAAGATGTTTCACCGGGAATAATTCATCTTGGGGGTTTGAACTACAGATCTCTAATTAGGAAAGAGCCTTCACCGGGAAGACATTCTCAATCCTAGGTCATATTCCTATAATATATATATATAGTTTAACTGTCTAAAGGTTTATACTCAAACGTAGTTCTAAACTAATATATGCACAGTTTATATTTGACAGTAATTTAAATAAAGACTGTAAATTGAAAGCTTGTAAAGCCTAACCTGGATGGAGTGGAGGCCTTTGGAGAAGTATGTACAGAGCCTCAACAGTAATTGGTGGATAACAGTTGAATATATATATGATAAACAGTTAAGGGTTTTTGAAAACAGAAGAAGTGAAGATGGACAAAGGTCACATAGGTATCTGAAGAGTTTCACCGGGAATAATGCCCTTCAAATACCAGAAGAATGTTTTGAAAACAGAAAGAAGATTTTGAAAATACAGTTTTGAAAACAAGCTAAGAAGAGAAGGTGTTTGGGACTTACACTCTATTAGAGGCCCATTACTTTACAGTACTGGTGTAAAAGCAATTTGAAAATGATTCGGAATGATACAAGGTTTTGTTGTTTGAAAACCCTAATCATTTGATTTATTCGGAGATTGAAAACAGCTTTGAAAATTGACAAAAAGTCAACTTAATTAAGGTAAAAATAAAGATTTTTAACTAATTAAGACCTAAACAATTAGGGTTTTATCATAAACTTATTTACAAAATGATTAGGTTAAAACAAAGTGAATATATACATTTAAAGTATTTAAGAAAACACTTAAAACATACTATTTTAAACCTAATTAAAACACATGAAATAAATAATATTTTTATGATTTTTTTTATTATTTACAAAATAGATATATTAAATGACAAGTGTGTGAAAAATGAAGTGAAAATGATTTAATTTGATAGGTGAATTATTCATGTGAAGTTGTGAAGAAAATAAAAGAAATTATGTGTTAAAAAATAGTTTTTGGCCCTTGGAGGATTTGAACCCACGCCCTTGAAGTCACCAGCCCAAAACAACACCACTGAGCCAACGCGCGCTTGGTGATAATAACTCTCACTCAATTGGTTATGTTTCAAAACAAGTGATAAATCATTGAAAAATAAAAGAATCAAAAAGTCTGGGGCGAGGGGGATTCGAACCCCAGACTTTGGACACGCGCAACACACAAACACTCTTTACCACTGGGCTGTAACGATTTAGTCGTTTATAAAACAACTTCCATTCAAAATAAAATAAACTTTGGCCCCAGATTTAAATTTTGCGCGCCATGGCCATAGTCATCTTCTTCCTCGAGCTCAAGAATTTTCAAAATCCTAACTCTCTGGTTTCTCAACTAAATGACATGATGTAAACATCAATCTTGTTCTAAATTTCCTCACGAATCCAGATATGTAACTAACATTTATTTATATGAACTATAGCTACCTAATTTCTCAGAAAACTCTAAGAACACATGAACCCTAAATTTGAAATTAAATGACAAACAAGATGAATAAATGAAAGATGCTAGAGGGTTTTCAATCCTCTGATGATGCTGAACAAGATAGAATCGAGCTTTGACTCAAAGAGTGCTTAAATTAAAGAGGTGAGGTTCAGAGACTTACCTCTGAAAATGGAGGTCGTGAGGGTGATGGAGAACACCTGGACTTGAATGAATGATCTCAATAGCTTCCTTGAGACTCAATGATGCTAACTGAATGCTTATTGGAGCTTGAATCCTCCTGAATTGCTCTGTGGACCTCCTTCGATTTGAGCTTCAAGTAGACATGGAGGTTGTTGAATTTGGAGTTACAGACGAGCTGCAGCCATCTGGTTAGCTTCACTATGACCTGAGGAGTGTGCCTGGATGATTGGCTTGGCTTGAAACCTCCTGAATTACTCTATGGACCTCCAACTGCAACAGCTCCAAGTGAGAGGTGAAGATAATGATTCTTCACTTACAGAAGTGTTTCAGAGGTCTGGATCACCTCTAAATGACTTCCCTAATGTGTTTGAATACTTAATTCCAAAGGAAGAGCTTTGGTTTGAAGAATCCGAGTCTTCTTGCCAAAGAACCTTTGAAAACCTTAAGTATGAAGAAAGAAGAGAGAAAGCAAGAATTTTGTTGCTTTGGTGTGGTTTCTAAATGAGAAAGAGGCCTCTATTTATAGGCAATTGGTTCAGAGCAATTGATCATAGTAAGCTTGCTTAGTGTAGTGAGTTTGGTTTCTTAGCCATGAAGGAATTCAAAGAATATTCCAAGTGCAATGATGAGCTCTTTGATACCACTCCCTAGCCATCGGTTTTGCTTGATCTTAGGGGACCAAATGGCTGCAGAAATGAGCTCCAATTGGTTGGGAGAAGATTCCTTTGATGAATCACCAATTTGTCATAAATTCAAAAATGCAATCATTACATAATCACATGCCTTTGTTTTTGGGAATCTTCTCTAATCCTTATGCAATGATGGAAATTGATGTATGGTATGGTTTCAGATGCATTAGACGTCGTGTAGCATCACTTAGTGAAGCAAAATGCACAAAATTTCAATGTTTCAAATTGTACATGACCTATAATTTTACTTCATGAGGCCAACTTTGAACAATCATAACTCCTAGCTCAAATTGAATTTGTAGAAGGTTGAACACAATTTGTAAAGCCCTAAACATCTACTTCAAATCATTAGTTTGGAGTTTCTTCAGAATCCTTTGGCAAATTTGTGAAAAATGAGGCCAAAGTTGGAAGAAAACTAGGTTAAAACACTTAGAAAAATTTCTGTTTATGGCCTAAAACTCCAAAATTTCCAAAACTCTTGAATGATTGATCTTTTGAAAAAAGTTCCTTTGTAAGATGTTGTTTTATTTTGCAAGATCTACAACTTTCATGTTGGAAGTTTTTTGAGTTGTGTAGGTGAAAATTTGAGTTCTCACCATGCCTTAAAAAACCCTAATTCCCGACTTTTTGCTCCTTGATGAATTTCTTTGAATTTCTTTGGTCAAATGACTTCATTATCCATATATTGATGATATTGATCCTTAAAAGTCATGGTTTGACCAAAAATCTCAAAAGTCAATGGTGATCCCATACAGTTGACTTTTTCCTGGTAAGGTGAGATTTTGGACTTTTGTGTAGAATCAAGATCTTCTCCTCAAATGAATGATGTAAATGGATTATATTGAGGTAGTAGAGACTCTTGAATCATGTCTTGAGTTTTGGATCCATGCCCTGATTAAAAGTCAACTATCTTGGTGAATTAGGTCAAAAACCCTAATTGTCGACCAGAGGACAATGATGACTGTAGACTTTGAACTGAGGTGTAATGTCCAGTGGATCTTGTCATATGAGTTATTTGAAGATGATTGATGTCTTTGAATGGTTCCCTGGGGCTTTTTAGGGTTTCCCAAAGGTGATCCCTGATTTTAGTCCTTGATAGGCTCCAAACCCTAGTCTGTTGATCTGAGTAATTCTGTACTTAGATGACTGGGCGTCTAATCAATCATAGGTGAAATAATGAAGCTTTTGAGTCTTATGATTGTATTAGAGACTAATACCTCTATTGATTGATCCTTTGCCTGAGTTTTCTTGTCTTTGAACACCCTCGATTGAATGCCAGACTGCCCTGGGTACTTACTTTGACTTGATGAAAATCCTGAAGATATGTCATCTCAGGGGGGGTCAAAAATTAGGGTATGACAGATGCCCCTATTTAAGTTTCTTTTATCTGGAGGGAGAGAGATTGAGATCTCGATCTCTCCTGCGTAAAAGAGACTTAAATATCAAAGAATGCCCGAATTTTGGGCGCTCCTGAGATGATAAAATCTTTGCATGATTTGATCCCGTTGTCGCACTTGGCGAGGAATGAGGAGACAAACTCCTGCAGAAATACTTGATGTGGATTCTGGTGAATGGATGGCAATGTAGGATGCGCAATCCATCTTCTTTAACTAAGTGTTGATACTTAGAAAAAGGTAAACAACCTCCTCTCGTTCCGGATGTCCAAATCTCGAAACTGGTCTCAGTTGCGTTTGGACAATATCTCAGATAAAGAGAAAGTTTCCAAAGGTTTGTTTCCTCATCAAACTTCTCATCAGCACCTGGAGACGAGACGCCATTTGATGGTAGTAAAGAAACTTCAAAGGTTTGTTTCCTCGTCAAACTTCTTACCAGCGCTTGGAGGTAAGATGCCATTTGACGGTTGTAAAGAAACTTCAAAGGTTTGTTTCCTCGTCAAACTTCTTACCAGCGCTTGGAGATAAGATGCCATTTGACGGCTGTAGAGAAACTTCACCATCTTCCCTTTTGACTTGACGTCTTTGAAAGAATGTCATATGGCCTCATGATCTTTTGAGGGGCTAATGACTTTGTTTGAAGGCGGACGAACTGTTTTCAGGGTGAAAACTGCCATTCGTCAACTGATGCCTGGGGAATCAACGAACTGTTTTCCTAAGAGGAAAACTGCCATTCATCGACTCTGTGGGGAGTTAAACATCCCAGAAACAGACAAACTGTTCGAAGAAACTGCCATTTGTCGATCTCTTGAGTATTTAACAGACAAACTGTCTTTTCTTGGGAAAAGACTGCCATTTGCCAATTGCTAGGAGAGTAAAATGTCTTCTACTGGGAGAGACTGCCATTTGTCGACCCTGTCATGAAAGAAAGTGAGCAAACTGTCTTCTGCTGAAAGAGACTGCCATTCACTGACTTTGTTATGATAGAAAGTGAGCAAACTGTCTTCTACTGAAAGAGACTGCCATTTGCTGACTCTGTTATGATAGAAAGTGAGCAAACTGTCTTCTGCTGAAAGAGACTGCCATTTGCTGACTTTGTTGTGATAGAAAGTGAGCAAACTGTCTTCTGATGAAAGAGACTGCCATTTGCTGACTTTGTTAGGGAATCTGAACTATCTTCTGGACGAAGACTACCATTCGCTGACTCCGCTGGGGAATCATTTGTCGATCTGCTGGGAGATTCTGAATTTTTCTTTGACAAGAAGTGGCTCCTTTTGACCCTGCTGGGGAAATACCAAACCTGTAGGGAATTCCAAAATGCGAAGCAGACTATCTTATCTGAAGAAGACTGTCGAATGTCGCTCTGCAGGAGATTCTCGGCTGAGGAATTCCAAAAGTGAACAAACTATCTCTTTGAGGGAGACTACCATCTGTTGACTTGCTTGGTGAGATCCTTGTGTATGAACTGTTGTTTCGAAGGAAAAAGTTTCTCCGGAACTTGCAGGGGAAACTTGAGTTCATGCCTAAATGACTTAGGCATTCACAGGATCAAAGCCTGATTCGGCTATGTAATTATGATGTAATGTATGCATGAATATTATGACAATGATAGAATGTAAAGTGAATGTGAATGGAATTGTCGCGGATGGAAAATCCTAAGATACGACTTGAATTCTTGTTGATCAGAAGATGTCCTCTTCTTGGAGTTCGAACTCTGTTGGGAATATCTGGTTATCAGTTGTCCGCTGTCCGAAGTAAGTAATATGAATTGAAGTTAAGATCCGTCATCAGGATATGTTCGCAAAGCGACCTCATGGGGAAATATTGGTTCCCGGAGTCTCAACCGTTCTCGGAGCAACTGTTTGCATTCTTCCTATTGTTTGTAAACCTCAGAAAGAAATTTCACCTTTATTTTTGCAAGTAAATTCATTTTTATTTTATGAAAACATTTGTTTCAAGAGAATGACTGTTTAAACTTAAAATGCATTTCAAGAAACTGAATAAGACTAGATTGCAAAGGAAAAGCACAAGGCTCAAATTATTATATATGGAATGGTAATCAGCCAAATGCTTGATTCCATGGAGTATTTACAAAGTTGGAAATTGGTAATTTTTCGGGAAAAGGGCTACGATGAAACGTGACGACCGTTATCTTTCCCTTCCACTCCGAGTTGCGCTGTAATCGTGCTTCGTAGAAGATGACCTACTGCTGATGAATATTCCGCTATGGATTTTGAATGATCAAGTTTGTCCTGAACACAGTTACTTGCCATATATCCCTAACTTTTGCGTAAACTACCCCTTTCGGGTTTTAAGTCTACCGGGATTGATTAATATATTTTTTTTTTATGTCTCTAATTTTTGCCTGAATCGCCCTTTCGGGTTTTCGATTCACCGAGACGCTCTTTTTTGCCTAAGCCGCTCTTTGCGAGTTTTCAACTTAGCGAGCTGTTCTTTTGTTTATTTAGGCGAAGTATTTCTTGACTGCGTCGACGTTCACAGGACGGGTGAATTCTTCTCCATCCATAGTCGTGAGTATTAAGGCTCCTCCTGAGAAAGCTCTCTTGACCACGTAGGGGCCGTCATAATTGGGAGTCCATTTCCCTCTCGAATCTGTGAGAAAAGATTGAATCTTTTTGAGTACAAGGTCGCCTTCTTTGATTGTGCGAGGTCGAACCTTTTTGTCGAAAGCTTTCTTCATTCTTTGTTGATATAGCTGTCCGTGGCATAAAGCTGTCATGCGCTTTTCTTCGATTAAGTTCAATTCATCGAATCTGCTTTGACACCACTCGGCTTCTGTTAATTTTGCCTCCATCAAAACTCTCATTGATGGAATCTCAACCTCTATAGGTAGGACTGCCTCCATGGCATATACAAGGGAGAAGGGAGTTGCTCCAGTCGAAGTACGTACTGATGTACGGTAACCATGAAGAGCATACGGGAGTGTCATACCCCAAATTTGTCCTACCCTTTAATTTCGAACTGGCTTAGGCTTTGCACATTCATGTACATACTCCATTAGGGAATTAACACGGATCATGCATCATTAACTAAAATAACAAAGCATGGGATCAATGATTCTGAAACGTTACGGTTTCATAAGGGTTTGAGGTGTACAGATCAAATAGCTCTGATTCATCTAGTTCTCCTCGGAGCATTGGAGCGTGAAAACAGGGTTCGGATCCATGGTTATTGTGCTACAAGGCTATTTCCACCAAGATCAAACAGGTAGGGTTTATTTCCCTGTGGTTATCAAGAGATTAGAGCCTCTTAGATATGGTGTCTGAGACGGGTGTTCTAATTGAAGTTAAATGGGTTTCACGTTAAGAGGATTTTGGCTTTTATCATCAAGAAACATAAATTGTTGAGGGATGCGTGGTGGAAGCATGTTGGAATACGGATAGAAAATTTGAATGAGATAGTTTGAAAAACGGACATGATTAAGGTGCTTAAAAACCAATTTCTTTGGCATTGATTTGTTGTAACTGGAAATCATCCAAGAGTTTTGCAAGAGTTATTCATGTAAAAATGCATTCAAGAGCTTCAGATCCATTCACAGTCTCAAGCAATTTCCCACCATTTTTCAAATCACATTACATTGGCATCAAGAATATTACGCGAATCGTTTCATTCAAATACATTCCTAAATTTATCCTAAGGACTAAGGTCTCCCATTGCCTCTTCCTCCTCGAGTTCTCGCCATATTCTTTCCAATTCTTCCCATTTTCATGAGTAATTTCCTTGCCCAAATGAGCCATATATTGTGTCTTCAAGCCAGCACCATGAAACCTCCAAACCAGACCCTCCTGCACAAAGAAAAGACAAGCTAAGTTCATGTTTGAATTAGCAATACAAGCATCAAAGCCTAATCCAATTACCGTCTCAAAAGTCAAGCCACAACAGTTTGCGGTCAATTCAATTTTAAACGAACTGCCACAAATACATTCAGAGATTCTATTATTGTCCAAGATTCATACAATATATATACAAACAGCGGTGACAATACCATGGCCAAAGAGATTTGAGAACCGGCCAAATGCAGTAAAAAAAAACCACATCAGCATCATCACGGTTCATAATGTAAAAACAGCACAAGTACACTCATGGCAATACATTCAGGCGGTTCTAAACATTGCACTCTTCATGTTTCAAGCCTATCATCAAGACAATCCATAAATACTGAATCAGCTCAGAAAAGGAAACCAAACAACATCAGTGTCCAACCATCAAACCTAGGCAGCTTGTCATACATGTTCTTGACAAATCATTCAGTTTTGCAGTCAACAGAAATTCAGGAAAAATACTTTCGGTTCACACTACTACCGGTCCCTAACCTAAATAACAGCCACATCCACATCTAATACAATCTCTTCAAAAAAAAAGGTAGCAAACTAAACTCAAAGAAAAAGCCCTTGCTCCACTTAAACCAACAAAGTTCTTCGCACTTTGAACCAACTAAACCATAACAGAAATAACCCATTGTCATTAACCCCTCTAACTTCAGTTCATTTGTCAATATTAACTAACAGTTTCCCCAATAACTAACAACAAAACAAAAAAGGGAGTCCCACACCCAAAGAATCAAAAAGCTGCAAACATGTTAGTCCCACACTCGAAAATCAGAAAAAAGGCACTGCAAGTTCAAGCAAAGTCCCACATCTAAAGATTCCTAATGATCGCCCAATCATTGTCTTATAAAACCAACTCTACCCACCCATAAGCTGACCTAAGCACTATCAGTCCTCTCCATTGTCTCGCTTGTAGACTTTGAAGGAAAGATTGTGAAACCCCAGTTCAAACGCTCTCACCACCGCCCTCACCACCACCATACGCACATTCATAAGGCTGTTAAAGCTCATCACTAGAGCTTTGGCAAGCTTGTGCTTAGCCCCTCTCCATTCTCACTCTCACGTCAACAACGGTAACAACCATCATCGCCCTCAGCTCTCACGCGCAGAGAAGAACAATCGAGACAGAGATTCAAGAATCGGAAAGAAGAAGATGAAGTAGGAGTAGTTGAAAACGCAAGAGTTGCGAAAAGGTTTACCTGAATCCGCGACTTCGCATTAGGAGCTCCGATTACCTCCCCTCCGGTCTTCGTCAACAATTTACGCTTCACACTTCAGGTACGCGTCCGATTGTCTTCATCCCTTTCTTCTGTGTTTGATATCGTGGCGTTAGTTGAGATTCTCTGAACCATTCACCCATGGCTGTTGTTCAAAAGATTGCCTGAACCGCATTCAACTGGAGAGTTAGGTTAGGATGTTTGTGTTTGAGAGAATGAGACGGAGAGGTTGAACTCGCGAGAAGAGACGATATTGATTCGTGGCGGTGCTCAAACCACTCGCCGGCGTGGGGCCGCCATGTGCGCGCCGTTCTTCCATTCGGAGGGATGCGAGAGTAGACGAGAGGAAGAAGAGAGTCTGAGAGTTCATAGCCACGACGTATCTACCCTAATTCCCAATTCCTTTTTTTTCTCTCTTTCTATGATTAATTGTTTTTATTTTTAATGAAATCTGATAAACAATGTGAATAAAAACTGAAATCACCATGGGCCTGTTTGCTTATCACGCCCCTCTTGGCCCGTTTTTGGCTGAACAAAGAACTAACAAAGAACAATCCGGTTGGGCTTTTTGCCATTTTCACCCCCCTAGAGCCCAATTCCTTTTTGACAAAGAAAACTATACAAAAAATCTGCTGGGCCAACACCCTGGGCCCAGCGCTTGCGATTCACAGCCCTGCATTTCAGTCCGCACCCTGGTCCTTTTTTTAATTAATATTCTTGGTTATTTTAGTTTTTGCTATTTTCTTTTAGTAACAAAAACTAATTTTCACCCATATCTTGAGACTCTAATACAATTTTTTTGACACAAAAAAGGAATAATCATAAAAATATTAGTTTTTAGGCTAATCATTTTAATTTCTTTTGTTCAAATTAGAACTCATTTTCTCTCCCAAAAAACCATAAAAATAATAGTATTTTTAATTCATTTTGTGATACATCTTGAATTGTTCCTTTTCATGCTATTTTCCTATATTCTACTGAGTGCCTTATTTTCATGTGTCTTTTTATTCCTAACCTTAGGTAGAAACCATGATAACATTAGGTAGAAATCCCTTTCATACTTAAGCTAGTTTCTAGGCCAGCTCTTTTCCTTTTCAACTTTAATCCACTTAAAAATACTTGAATAAACTCCCATAAAAAATACCAAGAAAACGCATAAAAAATGACTAATAAATACTTTGACTAATAAAAGGGAATGGAAGCTTGTAACTTCTCTTGCTTAAGGGATGTTCGAGTGCTTGTGGCTCCCTTGCTTAAGGGTTCCATTCAGGCGTAAGTTCCCAACCTCTAAAAAGCACAAACCAAAGAGTAACTCGAGTTTCCCTTGCTTAAGGGATTTCTTCGAAACACTCAAACTCTCTCTCTCTTCTCTCGCTTTCTTAAGGGCACCGTTATTTCCGCTCCATTGCATCCTAGGCTGTCCCCTTGTGCAAGAGCGCGAACGTTAACGCCGCCCAATTAAAAAACACAAAAACAAACAAAACTATGGAGCCGAACTACGGCGCTCTGATTCCTGAAAAGGATACGTAGGCATCAAGTCGCGGGGCTTGAACGAGCACACTTGTAAATATTCCTTCTTTTCCCCGTATTTCTTTTTTGCATTCATTCGCATGTAGACATAGACATAGTACACACCCTTTAGATAGAAACAAACATAGGTGGATACCATCGAGTACGATGGGCGCGAGGGGTGCTAATACCTTCCCCTTGCGTAACCGACTCCCGTACCTTGATTCTCTGGTCGCAAGACCTTGTTCCTTCCTTTGTTAGGTTTTCTGATATTCCTTTCCCTTATGGGATAAATATATTGGTGGCGACTCTGTTCATTTTTCGCGAGCGTGCGACAGCTGGCGACTCTGCTGGGGATGTTGCTAGACCTGTTGCTGGTCCATCCTTAGTGAGTCGATCCTAGCCTGCGTTTGTTTGTTTATTTACTGGGTGTTTACTTGTTTTTATGTCTATATCTTGTATATATGTTTGCATGTTTATTTTCTGCTTGCATATCATGTTTATTTCTGTTTGCACATCATGCATATGGATTATATTCTGTGTTCCTTGGGGTCTTCTGTTCTGTTTTGCAGGTGGGGGGGTTTATGAGGTAAAAGGCCCACTACCCAGGCCAAGTGACACATAGGATTAGCGTGGATGCTCATGTTGACTACCGTAGCGCTTGCTATGGATGAGTTCAACATGGGGTACCACAACTGGGCGAGGTTCTTTCATGGAACACTGTGTCTGGCACGCTTGTTGCCTCAAACACTTTGTACCCCATGGGAACTGTAGACCCTAGTGACCATTAGGGACCACCCGTCCGTGTCTAGAATTCATACCCGTGAGTTTGGGGAGGGACAGGATACTAGCCTTCATCATACCCGGATTTTCACATTGCAATCTGAAGCCGAAATTTTGAACTTGTTATACCCAGTGTTACTCAGATATTCATAATTGCGAGAGGCACTCAGTCTCTCACCACATTGCACCATGACACATCATGTTACTGCATCCACCTCACTTCATTTGAGGAGAATCCTAAAGTCCACTTCAAAAATAAAAAGAAAAGAAAAGAAAATGAAAAGAAAAAGAGAATGTTTTACTTCTCAAAAAGAAAGAAAAGAAAATATGCAATTACGAATGGACTTTAGGATTCTCCCAGTGAAATGCATTCCACCATATCATTTAACATGCATGTTTATTTATTTTCAGGAACATTTGGCTTTGTCTCCGACCAACTCATGGCTCCTCCATTGAAGACTGGTAGTCGCAACATCTCCTACACATTTCTAAATCCGAATCTGGAATCTCTCGACTGTTTGGTTAAGAAGATCACGCCGGATGAAACAACCAGATTCCGTGAAAAGTATGGGTATATTCTGAGTCTTCTCAAGATGCCATTCACCAAATACGAGCAAGAAGGAGTTCATACCTTGCTTCAGTTCTACAACCCTTCTCTCCGTTGCTTCACGTTCCCTGACTACCTTCTGGTTCCTACGTTGGAGGAATATTCTCTTTTTCTTGGTGTTCCGATCAAGAAGGGAGAAGTTCCATACTATAGCACCATGGAGGCTCCCACTTCTATTGAAATCTCCAAGGCTCTTTATTTGAGCAAGTCAGTTGTTGATGCAAATCTCTCCGAGAGAGGAAGATCTCAGGGTTTTCATATGGAGTTCCTCGTCAAAAGAGGGTGTGATGCTGCTGAAGCGAAAGAATGGGACACTTTTAGGGCTATCCTGGCTCTAAGTATCTATGGTATCCTAATGTTCCCGAACGTGCCTGATTTTGTTGACATGAGTGCAATCCATTTGTTCATTCTGCAGAATCCTGTTCCTACACTCTTGGGGGATGTTTATCATTCAGTTCATCAAAAGAACCGTCAAAAGAAGGGTTTGGTCAGATGTTTTGCTCCTTTACTATACCGTTGGTTCAGATCACATTTGCCTGAACGTGGAGCTTTCGTTGATAGTAGGCACACCTCTAAATGGGCTGAGAGGATTATGGGACTTAGAGCCAAAGACATTGTGTGGTATAACAGATCTTTGGAAGACAAGGAAGTTATCATGAGTTGTGGAAAGTTCAACAATGTGCCCCTCATGGGTGTCAGAGGTGGGATCAATTATAATCCCGTCTTGGCTAGGAGAACTTATGGATATGCTTTCGTCAATCCTCCTGAGCAATCCGAGATAGCTGAGAACATTTTTTATCATGTGGTCACCGACAATGGGCAGATGGCAGAAGCTATACAAGCTTGGAAGAATATTTGTTGGAGAGACAAGAAGCATTTTGGTCAAAGGGACTGTGCAACTTATGAAGACTATACTAAGTGGGTCGAAACTGTGGCTAATACCCAAGGGATGCCTTTCCCTATTAAGGATCCTTTGTACCCTCCTGTTGGCGCACAACCCAACATTGTCTCCATGCCTCGTTATAATCAGACTATTGAGCAAAATCGGAAATTGACTGAACAAATGGAAACAATGAAAGTTAAGATGAATACTGATAGGCAAGAGAAGCTTTCTGCTCTTCATAAGTTGAAAATGAGAGAAATAGAGCTTGAAGAATTGTATGCTAGAGGAAATACTTCTCAGAAGAGGCCAAGAATGACTGTGAATTCTAAAACTACTGAAACTCAAGAGAAGAAGCTGAAAGAACATTACGAGACTCAGTTGGCAGATTTGACTAAAAGACTCCAGATTCAGACTGAAAATGCCAATTCAGAGAAGACTCGTCGAAAGAAAGCAGACAAACTCTTGTTGGATCGTCAGAATACCATAGAGAAGTGTTATGAAGAGATCAGAAAGCTGAAAGGCCAGATAAGAGAAAAAGACCAAGATAATGTCCAAGTTCAAGAGGAAGCTAGGTATTGGGAGGTGAAGAATCGCAACATGGAAACAATGCATTTCAGAAAAGACCTGCTGATTCAAGAGATCATTAAGAGGCCCACCCGTGCTGAGACCAAGAAGCTCTTTGAAGAAATGAAGACTTGGAGTGATAAGCACATTGGAGATAGCCCTCTTCGCCATTTGGACATGGGAGATCCTGCTTGAATGTTGATTTTGTTGTAGAATCACCACCAGATTTGTTGGATGGGATTCCTGATTTTATTTCTGTACTTGTTGGCTCATGGGAGCAGAATATTTTGTACTTCAAAAACTTGGTTGTGGAATTAATCGATTATGCTTCCTCATCCTGTTTGTTTATCTCGGTTGTGCTTATCTTGGTTTTGCTTCACTATCTTCTCCGTTATCTTGTGTTGTTGGTTTGAGACAAAGCTAAAAAGTATTGAAAATAATAAAACATGCACACATGCACCCATGCACACATGCACCCATGCACCCATAGCATACTGCATTTACAGGTTTTTATCAGATTCTAATTGGGGTCCCTTCCAACACAGATTTCTTTTCCAACGACGAAGCTGACTTTCTTACATCCTTACCGCACCAGGAGTAACGAGAGAATCATGGAACAATTTGAACAGAATCAAGCTGCCCTCCGTAGGGATATGGATATTATGGGGGAAAGAATGACCCAACTTATGGAGACTCTTCATGTCGTTGTCCAAGGGCAAGAAGAGCTCAGAAAGAGCGTTGCTGGGTTGATCAAAGACACTCCTACCAATTCTGCTGATGGGGGGGTGAAAACTAAGGAGATTCCTGCTGAGGGGATACCAAAGGTGGTGGATGACCACCATGAGGTCAGTGACCTTGAACATGATCTTACTACTGAGTTGACTGAGACTGCTAAGATGTACCAAGCTCTTGAAGAACGCCTCAAGGCCGTTGAGGTTGCTAAAACTTCGAGTTTCGACACCGCCGCTTTGAGCTTGGTACCTGGAATTGTTATTCCACCAAAGTTCAAGGTGCCAGATTTTGATAAGTACAAAGGAGTTACCTGTCCAGAAACTCACATTCGTTCCTACTGTCGTAAGATGGCCGCTTATGCCGAGAACGAACCTTTGCTTATGCATTTCTTCCAGGACAGTCTCACAGGAGCCCCGTTGGAGTGGTATATGAAACTTGAGAGGGCCAATGTCAGTACGTGGGGAGGACTCGTTGATGCTTTTTTGAAACAATACCACTACAATACTGCCATGGCTCCTAGCCGTGCTCAATTGCAAAATATGTCACAGAAATCTGAAGAGTCTTTTAAAGAATACGCCCAGAGGTGGCGTGAACTTGCTTCCCGTGTCCAACCTCCTCTCTTGGACCGCGAGTTGATTGATCTGTTCATGGGAACTCTGAAAGGGCCGTATCTTCAGCACATGGTTAGTAATACTTCTCCTTCCTTTTCGGATGTGGTCATCATTGGTGAGAGGGTTGAGAACTGTGTCAAAGCTGGTACCATTCAAGGTGTTACTAATCCTAGCAACTCAAGTGGTAACGGTAAGAAGCCGTATTCTGGGTTTGTGAAGAAGAAGGAGGGTGAGACTAGCACCGCTTCTGTTGACCAAGGCCGAGCTCCTGCATATTCTGCTGTTCCACCTCCTTATTATCCGATGCCCTATGCTGTTCCGGGTCCGTATGTCCCTCAAGCATATGCTGCTGCTCTTCCACAACCATGGATGGCACCCCAACAGCCTTTCGTACCACAACAACAAGCTGCTGCTCCTCAGAACCGTCAACAGAACCCTAGGCCTCAAGGTCAAAGGGGCCCGCAAAGAACAAGATTCCAAGATCGGCGTATTGATCCGGTTCCGATGTCATATGCTCAGCTTCTCCCTCAGTTGCTTGCTGGTCAGTTGGTACAACTCCGTGAACTTGGACCTCCACCTAGTCCTCTCCCTCCCGGTTATGATGTTAATGCTCGATGTGAATTTCATTCAGGGGCTCCAGGCCATACTATTGAAAAGTGTAGAGCATTCAAATTGAAGGTTCAAGATCTCCTTGACGACAAGCTTATCTCGTTCGCTCCTACTGGTCCTAATGTGCAGAATAATCCTATGCCTCCTCATGCTGGTACAACCAATGCTATTGAGTTATGTGATGATCAGATCCTGGTAAATGATGTTAATGAGGTTAGGATGCCGCTAGCAGTTGTCAGAGAGTATCTTATGCAACAAAAGGTTTTGTGTGAACTACATGACTACTGTTTGCAATGTTCTTCTAATCCTGAGGAATGCACTAGGCTGAGAGAGGAAATCCAGAAACTAATGGATGAAGGTGTTCTTAGAGTGGAAAGAGCCGTTCCTGTCAAAGATGTGGCCACTTTAGAGATCCCTTACTATCCTGATGAAGTGTCAAAGACTCGGGACACTTCTTTGGTCATTCATGCTCCGAGTACTCCTTTGGTCGTTCGAGCTCCGAGGACTCCGTTGGTTATTCAGGTTCCAAATGCTCCTTTGACTCCTTCAACCTCATCTCTTGCTCCTTCTCCTGTGAATGATTCGAAGGTTGTTCCTTGGAGTTATAATGCCGTGTATATTCGAGGGAAGAAATATGATTGTCCTCCAGTGGGTAATTCGAGCATCACTAATATTACTGGCACTAGTGGCATTACCCGTAGTGGTCGGATCTTTGCTGCCCCTCCACCACTTCCTAAAGAGACCAATAAAGAGGCTAGTACATAAGCAAAAGGAAAACAAGTTGCTGTTGATCCTCCTGTAACACGTAATGCACAAGATGCCGAGCAACTCTTGAAGATCATTAAGAAAAGTGATTACAAAGTGATTGACCAACTTGATCAGACTCAGGCCAAGATCTCCATCCTGTCTCTCTTGGTACATTCTGAAGCTCATCGTGATGCTCTGATGAAAGTTCTGGCTTCCGCTCACGTGACTCAAGACATTACCGTGCCTCAGTTTGAAGGGGTTGTGACCAACATTGCTGCTGGTAATTGTTTGGGTTTTTCTGATGATGAACTTCCACCTGAGGGTAGAGCACACAACAAAGCATTGCATATCTCCGTCAAGTGTCTGGATGCTGTGTTGTCTCGAGTTCTGATTGATACAGGTTCTTCTCTTAATGTGATGCCCAAGGCCACTTTGTTTAAGCTGAGTATGGATGGGGTTATGATGAGACCGTGCACTATGAGTGTCAGAGCGTTTGATGGTTCCCGAAGGTCCGTAGAAGGGGAAATTGATCTGCCTGTCTTAATTGGTCCTCACATGTTCTATATTGCCTTCTATGTTATGGACATACGTCCTTCATACACTTGCCTCTTGGGTCGTCCTTGGATCCATGCTGCTGGGGCTGTGACATCTACCCTCCATCAATGTTTGAAATTTGTTGTGAATGACAAGATTGTTGTGATCACTGGTGAAGAGGATTTGATAGTCAATAATCTGGCGTCATACCGTTATGTTGAAGTGGAAGGAGAGATACAAGAGACACCTTTTCAGGCATTAGAGATTGTGTCGGTTGATAAACTCCCCGTGGTTGAGAATAAGAAGGAACTCGGAGCGCCCCTCTCGTCTCTAAATGATGCTAAGGCCTTCTTAGAAGCTGGTACTCCCCATAGTGCCTGGGGCAAGCTGATTGATGTTCATGAGAAGCGAGACAAGTATGGCCTTGGGTATCAGCCATCTTCCTCTACTCAGCTCAGCTTAATTCCTGGAAAGAAGGTGATTCCCCCCATTTCTCAAGTGTTCGTCAGTGCAAGCACCAGTTCTGGAAGTCAGGTTCTCGCCGTGGATGATGATGATGAAGAAGATCTCTCCAGATTCATTTGCCACGCTGCGCCTGGGCAGGAGCTCAACAATTGGACTATCTTGGACATCCCCAGAGTCACTTTTATGGAGATGTAATTTTCTTGTTTCGATAAGTCATATGCTTCGCCCTAAGCATTTTGACCGCTTGTATAAAGAAGGGCCCCCATGTTGTTTCGATTTGTTTAATATTGAATGAAAATCATATTTTCGCATGCAATTACTGTTCCATTTCTTTCATTTTTGTTTTTACTTTAAAAACTTTTTCAAAAATGGCAAAGCTTGTTCTTTTTCCTTTCTCTTTATGTGTTGCATTCTAAGGCATAAATCATCCATCGTGCAGATCCGGCTCGAATTCCATCAAAAATGATAATGTTACAGTTCCACGTCTTAATATCCTTGAGAATCCAATTGACCAAGCTGATGAGGATAGTGGGGAAGATTGTGAAGTCCCTGAGGAATTGGCAAGACTTTTGAGACAAGAGGAGAAATCTATTCAGCCACATCAAGAAGTCATAGAAATCATCAACCTCGGTTCAGAAGAAGCAAAGAGAGAAGTCAAGATAGGGGCCGCTTTGCAAAGTGATGTGAAGAGAAGGTTGATTGAGCTGCTTCGAGAGTATGTTGATATCTTCGCCTGGTCATATGAAGACATGCCTGGTTTAGACACGGATATAGTTATGCACAGGTTACCGCTCAAACCAGAATGTCCGCCTGTAAAACAGAAACCACGAAGAACTCGACCCGATATGGCTTTGAAAATCAATGAAGAAGTTGAAAAACAGTTGAAGGCAGGCTTCTTATCCGTGTGTGAGTATCCTCCTTGGATTGCAAACATAGTACATGTTCCTAAGAAGGACGGAAAGGTACGCATGTGTGTTGACTACCGAGATTTGAATAGGGCAAGTCCAAAGGACGATTTTCCTCTGCCTCATATTGATGTGTTAGTCGACAACACTGCTCAGTATTCGGTGTTCTCCTTCATGGATGGTTTTTCTGGCTATAATCAAATAAAGATGGCTCCTGAAGATATGACCAAGACTACCTTTACTACTCCGTGGGGTACGTATTGTTATAAGGTGATGCCTTTTGGTCTTAAGAATGCTGGTGCAACATATCAACGTGCGATGGTGGCCCTTTTCCATGATATGATCCATAAAGAGATTGAGGTGTACGTCGATGATATGATTGCAAAATCCCAAACTGAGGAGGAACACTTGGTATATCTTGAGAAACTGTTTGCTCGTTTGCGAAAATTCAAGTTGAGGCTTAATCCAAATAAGTGCACTTTTGGAGTGCGATCTGGAAAGTTACTTGGATTCATTGTGAGTCAACGAGGGATTGAGGTCGACCCTGACAAAGTAAGAGCAATACAGAACATGCCAGCACCAAAGAGTGAAAAAGAGGTCCGAGGGTTCCTTGGGAGATTGAATTACATAGCCAGGTTCATTTCTCATCTCACTGATACTTGTGAACCCATTTTTAAACTGCTGCGCAAAAATCAAGATATCCGTTGGGATGATCGTTGTCAGGAAGCCTTCGAAAAGATCAAGCAGTATCTCCAAGAGCCACCGATTCTTATGCCTCCGGTTCCTGGGAGGCCGCTTCTTATGTACTTAACTGTGCTTGAAGGATCTATGGGGTGCGTGCTGGGCCAACATGACGAGTCTGGTCGAAAAGAGTGCGCCATTTATTACCTGAGCAAAAAGTTTACCGATTGTGAATCCCGCTACTCACTACTCGAGAAAACTTGCTGTGCTTTGGTATGGGCTGCTCGCCGACTGAGGCAGTATATGTTGACTCACACCACTCTATTGATCTCGAAAATGGACCCGATAAAGTACATCTTTGAAAAACCGGCTCTTACCGGAAGATTAGCCCGATGGCAAATGCTTTTATCAGAATACGACATCCAGTATGTCACACAGAAGGCCATCAAAGGAAGTGTCCTTGCAGATCATCTTGCTCATCAGCCATTAGAAGAGTATCAATCAATGAAGTTTGACTTTCCTGATGAAGATATCATGAAACTAGATGATAATGAAGGACCCGAACCAGGGGAGCGATGGACTCTCACGTTCGATGGTGCATCAAATGCTATGGGCCATGGTATTGGGGCAGTTTTGACTTCTCCTCGTCAAACTCACGTCCCTTTCACAGCTAGAATATGCTTTGATTGCACGAACAATGTCGCGGAATACGAAGCTTGCATAATGGGTCTCGAAGCAGCCATTGATATGAGAATCAAGATCCTTGAGGTTTATGGGGATTCTGCCTTGGTTATACATCAAGTGAGAGGTGATTGGGAGACACGACACCCTAATTTAGTTCCTTATAAGGACTATATCTTGGAGTTGCTTCCCGCTTTCGAGGAAATCACTTTCAATCACATTCCCCGAGAGGAGAATCAATTGGCAGATGCCTTGGCTACTTTGGCAGCTATGTTCAGAGTTAGCTCCCCTAAAGAAGTGCCGGACATAAGGATCCTCCGTTACAAAGAACCCGCACATGTATTCCCTGCCCACTGCCTCACTACCGAAGATGTGTATGATGAAAAGCCATGGTATTACGACATCAAGAGGTATGTTGAGAAGCAAGAGTATCCCGAAGATGCTACGATTGGTGATAAGCGAACGCTTCGAAGGTTAGCATCCAAATTCTTCTTGTCAGGAGACGTCCTGTACAAAAGAAACTATGATTCAGTTTTGCTCAGATGCGTGGATAGACACGAAGCAGAATTGATCATGCGGGAAATTCATGAAGGATCTTTTGGAACTCATTCCAGTGGACATTCTATGGCCAAAAAGATCTTGCGAGCAGGATATTATTGGATGACAATTGAGAGTGATTGCTATGTGTATGTGAAGAAATGTCACAAATGTCAAGTATATGCTGACAGAATTCATGTCCCCCCAACCCCTCTGAATGTCCTGACGTCACCTTGGCCCTTTGCTATGTGGGGCATAGACATGATCGGACGGATAGAGCCGCAAGCTTCGAATGGACACAGATTTATTCTTGTTGCTATCGACTACTTCACCAAATGGGTTGAAGCGGCTTCTTACAAGAACGTGACCAAGCAAGTCGTTACTCGCTTCATCAAGAAAGAGATCATATGCCGATATGGGGTTCCAAACAAGATCATCACGGATAACGGGTCCAATCTTAATAACAAGATGATGGCAGAGTTGTGTGAAGAGTTCAAGATTGAACATCACAATTCATCACCCTATCGGCCAAAGATGAATGGCGCGGTCGAAGCTGCTAACAAGAATATAAAGAAGATTGTCCAGAAGATGGTTAGAACGTACAAAGATTGGCATGAGATGTTGCCATTTGCTTTGCATGGCTATAGAACTTCGGTTCGTACTTCAACCGGGGCAACTCCCTTCTCTCTTGTCTACGGTATGGAGGCCGTACTACCTGTTGAAGTGGAAATTCCTTCGTTGAGAGTCTTGATGGACGCCAAACTCGATGAAACGGAATGGGTTCAAACGAGGCTTGATCATCTCAATCTAATTGAGGAGAAACGCTTATCTGCTATCTGCCATGGCCAGTTGTATCAAAAAAGGATCAAGAAAGCGTATGACAAGAAAATTCGGCCTCGAGAATTCCACACAGGCGACCTAGTCGTAAGGAAGATCTTGCCAATTCACACTGATCCAAGGGGCAAATGGACTCCCAACTATGAGGGACCATACATTGTGAAGAAAGCATTTTCAGGTGGTGCTTTAATCCTGACAAAGATGGATGGGGAAGACGTTCCGCTTCCAGTCAATTCAGACTCAGTCAAAAAATACTACGCATGAAAGACCCGCTAGGTCGACGTACCTAGGCAAAAATAAGGGCATCCCGGCAAACCAAAAGGGTTTGGGCAAAAATTAGGGATAAAACAAAAAAAGAGTAACCCGCTAAGTTGAAAACCCGAAAGGGCGACTTAGGCAAAAAGGGGTATCCCGCTGGATTGAAAACCCGAAAGGGCGATCCAGGCAAAAGTTAGGGATCAAAAGCGAGAGGCTGCAGTCTGAATATCCTTCACAAAGACCACTATACACCCTTGACAGAACGAATGGATCAATCCAACCACTACCCTTCTGAAGCAAAGCATTGAGAGGATCGAGGATATGGGAACTGTAGCAATATCAGTTTTAGTGGAAATCCGAGCATTTCTCTTTGCCATTTTACTCTTTGCATTTTATTTTCTTTTTCGCAACTACCTCATTTAGGAGTTGCTTCCTTGTACAGAAGCCTATTCACAGGCATTCCATCAATAAAATGATCTTTTGATGCAAAAGTTTTCTTTCCTTCTTTTTCGCATGCGAGATGTGATTTAATTCGTTATTTAACATTGCATTGAAAGCGTGGGGGCAAATAATCACAAAGTCAAAACGAAACATGATGTTACATAAACATAAATGTGTTCTAAGGGGCACCATTTGCATCCAAACGTTGTTTTCTGTGCAGGTTGCAGGTTCTAGCCATCATCTTGGCTCACGATGTGTCACAAAAGTCATCATCATCCCACGTGAAAGTTCCAGAGCATAATTCATCAGTACTGGTAAGCATGGGGCACCTGAAAAGGTCCATATCCCTCTTCCACATGACAGACGAAGAGCGGTCTCTCAAAACTCGTGATTCCCCAAGCGGCTTAGGATGTAAGGGGAGTCGAGCAAAATCATGTCATCCCCAACAGGGCTATGTTCCAACCCTCAACGCAGTTACCAATAACCTTTGGTACTGTAGGGTTCCAATATCAACTCTCGATGATGGCTCAAGATCACAAGCGACGGACCCCAATGATCCCACTCCTCTGCCTCACCAAAGCCTTTATTTGGCACCTTGCATATAGTATTCATTGCATTCATGTTGCATCCTCAAAAGCGCAGCATATCCGTCAAAGCGGATCATTACGCCATAGAAAAATTCAAACATGCATACAAAGCATAAGCCAGACAATACAAATCGTCCCTCAATCAAGACGATGACACATTCCCACATAAAAGGTTGTCCTTACAAACTGCGATTGGTATCCGCTGCCACATCACAGACATTCCCGAACCATGGTGCCGATACGAGGTATCCTCAGTTTCTGACGAACGTCTGATACAATGCCTTCTTTTGTCCCTTGATGTTGAGCCGATGTTGAGTCATAGATCGCCACGAGATCTTATTCCTCCTAAAGTGTAGAAGATCGCACGAGATTTTCTTTCGATGTTGAGTCGTAGGATCGCCACGAGATCTTAATCCCTTTTCTTCTGTTGACGAGTTGATCGCCACGAGATCTTCTTTCGATGTTGAGTCATAAGATCGCCACGAGATCTTATTCCTTTCCAAAGTGTGGAAAATCGCACGAGATCTTCCTTCGATGTTGAGTCATAGATCGCCACGAGATCATTATTCCTCCTAAAGTGTGGAAGATCGCACGAGATCTTCCTTCGATGTTGAGTCATAGATCGCCACGAGATCTTATTCCTCCTAAAGTGTGGAAGGTCGCACGAGATCTTCCTTCGATGTTGAGTCATAGATCGTAAGAGATCTTATTCTTTCAGTCCTGAAGATCATGCTTAGGTCTTCTCCTGATGTCGAGTCGATGTTGAGTCATAGATCGTAAGAGATCTTATTCTTTCAGTCCTGAAGATCGTACGAGATCCTCTCCTGGATGTCGAGTCGATGTTGAGTTATAGATCGCACGAGGTCTTTTTCTTTCGATCATTGTTTCATACAACCATTCTCTTTGAGAACCTTGTATTGGCACCGTTACCATGTTACAAGCTATCACCATTCAACCATTACCCACCGTAAATTCTTCCACCAGAAAAAAAAAATCTCTCTTTCCCTAGCAGGTATCAAAAATAAAAATAAGGATAACACTTCCACCATCATTTCAGGACAAATTTCAGGTCTGATATTTAATCGTCTTCTACCTTTAATGTTCGAAAGGCTAGCGCCAATCTCACCTTCAGGTTTAAGACGATTAAATAGGGGCAGCTGTCATACCCCAAATTTGTCCTACCCTTTAATTTCGAACTGGCTTAGGCTTTGCACATTCATGTACATACTCCATTAGGGAATTAACACGGATCATGCATCATTAACTAAAATAACAAAGCATGGGATCAATGATTCTGAAACGTTACGGTTTCATAAGGGTTTGAGGTGTACAGATCAAATAGCTCTGATTCATCTAGTTCTCCTCGGAGCATTGGAGCGTGAAAACAGGGTTCGGATCCATGGTTATTGTGCTACAAGGCTATTTCCACCAAGATCAAACAGGTAGGGTTTATTTCCCTGTGGTTATCAAGAGATTAGAGCCTCTTAGATATGGTGTCTGAGACGGGTGTTCTAATTGAAGTTAAATGGGTTTCACGTTAAGAGGATTTTGGCTTTTATCATCAAGAAACATAAATTGTTGAGGGATGCGTGGTGGAAGCATGTTGGAATACGGATAGAAAATTTGAATGAGATAGTTTGAAAAACGGACATGATTAAGGTGCTTAAAAACCAATTTCTTTGGCATTGATTTGTTGTAACTGGAAATCATCCAAGAGTTTTGCAAGAGTTATTCATGTAAAAATGCATTCAAGAGCTTCAGATCCATTCACAGTCTCAAGCAATTTCCCACCATTTTTCAAATCACATTACATTGGCATCAAGAATATTACGCGAATCGTTTCATTCAAATACATTCCTAAATTTATCCTAAGGACTAAGGTCTCCCATTGCCTCTTCCTCCTCGAGTTCTCGCCATATTCTTTCCAATTCTTCCCATTTTCATGAGTAATTTCCTTGCCCAAATGAGCCATATATTGTGTCTTCAAGCCAGCACCATGAAACCTCCAAACCAGACCCTCCTGCACAAAGAAAAGACAAGCTAAGTTCATGTTTGAATTAGCAATACAAGCATCAAAGCCTAATCCAATTACCGTCTCAAAAGTCAAGCCACAACAGTTTGCGGTCAATTCAATTTTAAACGAACTGCCACAAATACATTCAGAGATTCTATTATTGTCCAAGATTCATACAATATATATACAAACAGCGGTGACAATACCATGGCCAAAGAGATTTGAGAACCGGCCAAATGCAGTAAAAAAAAACCACATCAGCATCATCACGGTTCATAATGTAAAAACAGCACAAGTACACTCATGGCAATACATTCAGGCGGTTCTAAACATTGCACTCTTCATGTTTCAAGCCTATCATCAAGACAATCCATAAATACTGAATCAGCTCAGAAAAGGAAACCAAACAACATCAGTGTCCAACCATCAAACCTAGGCAGCTTGTCATACATGTTCTTGACAAATAATTCAGTTTTGCAGTCAACAGAAATTCAGGAAAAATACTTTCAGTTCACACTACTACCGGTCCCTAACCTAAATAACAGCCACATCCACATCTAATACAATCTCTTCAAAAAAAAAGGTAGCAAACTAAACTCAAAGAAAAAGCCCTTGCTCCACTTAAACCAACAAAGTTCTTCGCACTTTGAACCAACTAAACCATAACAGAAATAACCCATTGTCATTAACCCCTCTAACTTCAGTTCATTTGTCAATATTAACTAACAGTTTCCCCAATAACTAACAACAAAACAAAAAAGGGAGTCCCACACCCAAAGAATCAAAAAGCTGCAAACATGTTAGTCCCACACTCGAAAATCAGAAAAAAGGCACTGCAAGTTCAAGCAAAGTCCCACATCTAAAGATTCCTAATGATCGCCCAATCATTGTCTTATAAAACCAACTCTACCCACCCATAAGCTGACCTAAGCACTATCAGTCCTCTCCATTGTCTCGCTTGTAGACTTTGAAGGAAAGATTGTGAAACCCCAGTTCAAACGCTCTCACCACCGCCCTCACCACCACCATACGCACATTCATAAGGCTGTTAAAGCTCATCACTAGAGCTTTGGCAAGCTTGTGCTTAGCCCCTCTCCATTCTCACTCTCACGTCAACAACGGTAACAACCATCATCGCCCTCAGCTCTCACGCGCAGAGAAGAACAATCGAGACAGAGATTCAAGAATCGGAAAGAAGAAGATGAAGTAGGAGTAGTTGAAAACGCAAGAGTTGCGAAAAGGTTTACCTGAATCCGCGACTTCGCATTAGGAGCTCCGATTACCTCCCCTCCGGTCTTCGTCAACAATTTACGCTTCACACTTCAGGTACGCGTCCGATTGTCTTCATCCCTTTCTTCTGTGTTTGATATCGTGGCGTTAGTTGAGATTCTCTGAACCATTCACCCATGGCTGTTGTTCAAAAGATTGCCTGAACCGCATTCAACTGGAGAGTTAGGTTAGGATGTTTGTGTTTGAGAGAATGAGACGGAGAGGTTGAACTCGCGAGAAGAGACGATACTGATTCGTGGCGGTGCTCAAACCACTCGCCGGCGTGGGGCCGCCATGTGCGCGCCGTTCTTCCATTCGGAGGGATGCGAGAGTAGACGAGAGGAAGAAGAGAGTCTGAGAGTTCATAGCCACGACGTATCTACCCTAATTCCCAATTCCTTTTTTTTCTCTCTTTCTATGATTAATTGTTTTTATTTTTAATGAAATCTGATAAACAATGTGAATAAAAACTGAAATCACCATGGGCCTGTTTGCTTATCACGCCCCTCTTGGCCCGTTTTTGGCTGAACAAAGAACTAACAAAGAACAATCCGGTTGGGCTTTTTGCCATTTTCACCCCCCTAGAGCCCAATTCCTTTTTGACAAAGAAAACTATACAAAAAATCTGCTGGGCCAACACCCTGGGCCCAGCGCTTGCGATTCACAGCCCTGCATTTCAGTCCGCACCCTGGTCCTTTTTTTAATTAATATTCTTGGTTATTTTAGTTTTTGCTATTTTCTTTTAGTAACAAAAACTAATTTTCACCCATATCTTGAGACTCTAATACAATTTTTTTGACACAAAAAAGGAATAATCATAAAAATATTAGTTTTTAGGCTAATCATTTTAATTTCTTTTGTTCAAATTAGAACTCATTTTCTCTCCCAAAAAACCATAAAAATAATAGTATTTTTAATTCATTTTGTGATACATCTTGAATTGTTCCTTTTCATGCTATTTTCCTATATTCTACTGAGTGCCTTATTTTCATGTGTCTTTTTATTCCTAACCTTAGGTAGAAACCATGATAACATTAGGTAGAAATCCCTTTCATACTTAAGCTAGTTTCTAGGCCAGCTCTTTTCCTTTTCAACTTTAATCCACTTAAAAATACTTGAATAAACTCCCATAAAAAATACCAAGAAAACGCATAAAAAATGACTAATAAATACTTTGACTAATAAAAGGGAATGGAAGCTTGTAACTTCTCTTGCTTAAGGGATGTTCGAGTGCTTGTGGCTCCCTTGCTTAAGGGTTCCATTCAGGCGTAAGTTCCCAACCTCTAAAAAGCACAAACCAAAGAGTAACTCGAGTTTCCCTTGCTTAAGGGATTTCTTCGAAACACTCAAACTCTCTCTCTCTCTTCTCTCGCTTTCTTAAGGGCACCGTTATTTCCGCTCCATTGCATCCTAGGCTGTCCCCTTGTGCAAGAGCGCGAACGTTAACGCCGCCCAATTAAAAAACACAAAAACAAACAAAACTATGGAGCCGAACTACGGCGCTCTGATTCCTGAAAAGGATACGTAGGCATCAAGTCGCGGGGCTTGAACGAGCACACTTGTAAATATTCCTTCTTTTCCCCGTATTTCTTTTTTGCATTCATTCGCATGTAGACATAGACATAGTACACACCCTTTAGATAGAAACAAACATAGGTGGATACCATCGAGTACGATGGGCGCGAGGGGTGCTAATACCTTCCCCTTGCGTAACCGACTCCCGTACCTTGATTCTCTGGTCGCAAGACCTTGTTCCTTCCTTTGTTAGGTTTTCTGATATTCCTTTCCCTTATGGGATAAATATATTGGTGGCGACTCTGTTCATTTTTCGCGAGCGTGCGACAGGGAGCATTTCATGCCAATCTTTGTAAGTGATGACCATCTTCTGAATGATTTTCTTGATGTTTTTGTTAGCTGCTTCTACAGCTCCATTCATCTTTGGTCTGTAAGGAGATGAGTTGTGATGTTCGATCTTGAATTCTTCACAAAGCTCCTTCATCATTTTGTTATTCAAATTTGACCCATTGTCAGTGATTATCTTGCTAGGAACGCCGTAGCGACAGATGATGTGATTCTTGATAAACCTGGTGACAACTTGTCTTGTAACGTTTGCATATGAAGCTGCTTCAACCCATTTGGTGAAATAGTTTATGGCTACCAAGATGAAGCGATGTCCGTTGGACGCTTTTGGTTCGATCATTCCAATCATGTCGATTCCCCACATGGAGAAAGGCCAAGGGGAAGAGAGTATGTTGAGAAGAGATGGTGGCACATGAATTTTATCGGCGTAGATCTGGCATTTGTGACACCTCTTTGCGTACTGGTAGCAATCTGACTCCATCGTCAGCCAATAATATCCTGCTCTCAGTATTTTCCTTGTCATGGTGTGTCCATTGGTGTGAGTACCAAAGGAACCTTCATGTATTTCTCTCATGAGTATTTCTGCTTCTTTTCTGTCAACGCATCTGAGCAGAACCATGTCGAAGTTTCTCTTGTACAGAACATCTTCATTCAAGAAGAATCTACAAGCTAACTTTCTCAAAGTCTTTCTATCTTTCTTTGATGCCCCAAGAGGGTACTCTTGCTTTTGAAGAAAGTTCTTGATGTCGTGATACCACGGTTTGTCGTCGATGATTGCTTCTACTGTGAAAACATGAGCGGGCCTATCCAGGCGCATAACATCAATCCGAGGAATGTCATTCCAATGATTTATCCTAATCATGGAAGAGAGTGTGGCTAATGCATCAGCCAAATTGTTTTCTTCACGAGGAATGTGATGAAAATCTACCCTGTCGAAGAATGGTAACAATCTTCTCGCGTAGTCTTTGTAAGGAATTAGCCCTGGTTGGCGTGTTTCCCATTCTCCTTTGATTTGATTGATGACCAAAGCAGAATCTCCGTATACATCCAAGTGTTTGATTCTTAGATCCACGGCTTCTTCGAGACCCATGATGCAAGCTTCATATTCGGCCTCATTGCTTGTGCATTTGAAAGTTAATCTGGCAGTAAATGGAATATGGGTACCCTGAGGTGTAACAATGATTGCCCCAATTCCTTGTCCATAAGCATTGACAGCTCCGTCAAAGATTAAGCCCCACTGGGATCCTATCTCAGGTCCTCCGTCTGGTAGTGGCTCGTCGTAATCTTTCATCTTGAGGTACATGACGTCTTCGTCCGGAAAGTCGAAACTGGTTGATTCATGACCATTGAGTGGGTGGTGAGCCAGGTGCTCAGCTAGAATGCTTCCTTTCACGGCATCTGATAACAACATCTGCCAACGGGCAATTCTCCCGGTTAAAGCAGGCTTCTCAAAGATGTACTTGATTGGATCCATATGAGAGATCAAACAAGTAGTATGTCGAATCATGTACTGGCGGAGACGCTTGGCAGCCCAGGCCAAAGCACAACACGTCTTCTCGAGCATGGAGTAGCGGGATTCACAGTCAGTGAATTTCTTGCTCAGGTAGTAGATGGCATGCTCTTTTCTCTTTGTCTCGTCTTGCTGTCCAAGGACACAACCCATGGAGTCTTCTAAGACGGTTAAGTACATTATCAAAGGTCTTCCTTCCACTGGAGGAGACAAGATGGGTGGTTCGAGCAGATATTCCTTAATGCTGTCGAACGCTTTCTGACAATCGTCTGTCCAGACGCAACTTTGATTTTTCCGTAGAAGTTTGAAAATAGGAGCACAAGTTGCAGTCATGAGATATATGAATCTCGAGATGTAATTCAGACGTCCAAGAAATCCTCTAACTTGTTTCTCGGTTCTGGGTGAAGGCATTTCTTGAATTGCCTTGACTTTGTATGGATCTACTTCAATTCCTCGTTTGCTGACAATGAAACCAAGGAGTTTTCCTGAGTAGACACCAAAGGTACACTTGTTGGGGTTCAGGCGAAGCTGAAACTTCCGTAAGCGTTGAAATAACTTTGTTAGATTCTGTATGTGATCTTCTTCATTTTCTGATTTGGCAATCATGTCGTCCACATAGACTTCCACTTCTTTATGCATCATGTCGTGGAAAAGCGTAGTCATGGCTCTTTGATAAGTTGCCCCTGCGTTCTTTAGTCCAAAAGGCATAACACGATAGCAGAACGTGCCCCAGGGGGTGATGAAAGCTGTTTTTTCCATGTCTTCAGGTGCCATTTTGATTTGGTTGTATCCTGAAAAATCCGTCCATGAATGAGAAAACTTTGGATTTTGCTGTACTGTCTACCAACATATCAATATGTGGTAAAGGAAAATCATCCTTAGGGCTAGCTTTGTTCAAATCTCTGTAGTCGACGCACATGCGGACTTTTCCGTCTTTCTTAGGAACGGGAACAATGTTAGCTAACCACTGAGGGTATTCTGAAGTGACGAGGAAACCTGCATTGATCTGCTTTTGAACTTCCTCTTTGATTTTCATGGCCATCTCCGGATGAGTTCTTCTTAATTTTTGCTTGACCGGAGGGCATTCTGCTTTTAATGGCAAGTGATGCTCCACTATACTGGTATCCAACCCTGGCATATCTTGATAAGACCAAGCGAAGACATCTGAGAATTCTTTGAGCAGCTGTATCAAACTCTCTCTGATCTCTGAACTGAGCGAAGCTCCAATCTTAACCTCTTTTTTGTTTCCATCAGAACCAAGGTTAATGATCTCTAGAGGCTCATTGTATGGCTGAATGGCCTCTTCCTTTTGTTGAAGTAACCGTGAAATTTCCTTTGATATTTCTTCGTCTTCTTCTTCCTCTGCCTCGAATACAGGAAACTCAAAGCTTGGAGAAGTCATACGATCGCACGTTTCAACGGGGTATTTTATGATTAATCTGCATATGTGTGATAAGTTTTATTTAGACAACGAGGGAAGACTCGGTGTATGCAGTTAATGGAATATTTGATGTTTTTTTAAGGGTGTTTTTTAGGATTACCAATTTCCGAAAAAAAAAGAAAAGGAAAAACTAAACGAAGGAACAGAATGACATTTTTATTTATTGACAGTCACTTCTTGAAACAAAGACCCTATAAAACAAAACTCTATTGCTTTGGGCGAAGCAAAGAGGGACATTTTCCTAAGAAATAGTAAAATGCAAAGCCCTATGAAACATCTCTTCACCCTGGGCTATGGTGAGAGGACAAAATAACGGTGAAAGTTCCTACTTAGGAATTCGAACAACAGTTGAAACTTCAACAGCTGTCCAGTAGTGGCGAACCCCATTGTGCACTAAGTAATCTGGAACCTTAGGCTTAAGCTGGCCTGTGGTAGGTCTTGATTTACCAACCACTGTCTTTGCAACACTCAGACGATCTTCTTCTACTTCAGCAGACTGAGCGGTGTGACCATACCCATTTCCGAGTGGAGTATGTCGGTTTTTCTTTTGACGAAACTTCCAATCTTCTGAATGGAGAGACTCGTTGTCGGAGACACTTTCGAGATCGTCCTCTTCTGTATTTTGGTCTTGCTCTTCTCCCAAGATGGCATTGACTAGATATGTGAACTCTAGATCCGTAGCCTCGGAAGGTGACTTGGGGATATAATCCTCAATGATGATTTCACCAGTAGATGATGATGAATAGCAAGGGTTATACATCTCTTTTGGCTGAGAGAGGTACTCATAATCAATGTTCCATCCAGTTGGAACAATATCTTCAAGAGAGATTCTTGAACTTTCAGGAGCGGAGTATTTCACCATGTAGTCGAATTTTCCGCTTGGTTCTCCTAATGTATCCCAAGTCTCTTTGGGGATAGGAGGAACTTCTTCTGATGAACCATGACTTCTGGTGGTGAAGCTGTCAGTAACTTCATCCCTGCTTGGTTGAGTCTTACTTTCAGATCCTTTAGTCGGATAACAGCAAGGTGGATCAGACTCTGGTAGGGAGGTATATCCTGCTCTGTTAAGATAGGATAACCATTCCTCTTCATCGGTGTTTTCCGTACCGATGGTATTGACTGTTTGTTGAACAGGTTGAAGAAAACCTCCACTGCAGAAAGTTTCTTGAATAGGGAGAACTACCTCAATCCCTGGGATAGCTTTTGATGATGTCGGAAAGAATCCAACTCCTGTTCTGTTCTTGTTGTTGGTAGGAATATTAATGTGTCCCCAACCACTGGTAGTACCATCCTTTACAACTTGGATTGCATCTTTGTATGAAGAGATAGACGCTGCTTTCTCCTTTCCTTTGTCCAAGGAAAGTGCTTGGAATTTAGTTCCAACAACTTCTTTTGGTTCTATGTCGGAGAATGATGACAGGTTGCTGACGATCAGAGCTCGTTCTCCACATACGGTTACCAATTTGTTATTTCTTATGAACTTCAGTTTCTGATGAAGTGTTGAAGTAATTGCCCCAGCCTCATGAATCCATGGGCGACCTAGAAAACAACTGTATTGTGCTGGAATGTCCATAACCTGGAAAGTGATTTTGAACGTCTGAGGTCCAATAGTTATGGGAAGATCTACTTCTCCGAAAACTGACTTTCTTGATCCATCAAATGCTTTGACGATGACATGACTTTTTCTTAGAGGGTAATCTTCGAAAGATAATCTTGATAATGTTGATTTAGGCATGACGTTGAGAGAGGATCCATTGTCTATTAGGACTCCTGTGAGTGTATTACCCATGCAGCCAACTGAGATGTGAAGTGGAAGATTGTGGTCCACTCCTTCTTCAGGAAGATCTTCGTCACAGAAACTTAGGTTAGTTCCGGCGGAGATGTTGGTAATGATGTTGTTGAATTGTCCCACAGTAACACTTGGTTCTACAAAAGCTTGTTCCAAAACTTTCTGTAGAGCTTCCCTATGAGCCTCAGAACTCAATAGTAGGGAGAGAACAGATATCCTAGACGGAGTATGTAGTAATTGGTCTACAATGTTGTATTCACTCCTCTGGATTAACTTCAAGATCTCATCATTTTCTTTCGTTTGAACAGCATTGGTCGGATGATTGTCTTGCCTATGTGGTACTTCCTCCGAAGATTTCTCCACATTTTCTGTTGTTCTGTTGAAGACTCGTCCACTTCTGGTGACTCGACTAACATCAGCAATGTTGACAACAGACGGTAATGGTATTTACTTACCATTTTCAATGAATGTAGCATTGTACTTGTATGGTATAGCCTTGCTGGACTCATACGGTACAGGACCTGGTAAGTAGATGACTAACGGAGCAATTGCTGTCTTCCTGCTGTCATACTTGACTTGCATTAGTTCAACTTGATTAATTTGAGGAGATACGGTAAAGACTTCATCATCTTCTCTGTTGGGAAGAACAGTAATGGTATTGTCATCCATCAGCTTTTGAATGTCATTGCGAACACGCAAACATCCTCGTGAATTTCTTCGACAGATTTCACATCTACTGTAAGCGTGGAAATCTGTTCCAAAGTAGGCAAGTCCATTTAAAGTTTTGTGGAACCTGACTACCGATCCTTCAAGGTCTTCAACTTTGTAGATTTTGTATTCTCCTGGACATCCTTGAACCATGTTGATGTCATGTTCAGTTCTGACTCGGATATGTTGAATCCATCCTAAGTCCATTTGTTCTTATAATGCAGCTTGAACTACGGCACATCCTTGAGTATTCCTTGGACAAATTTCACATGTGAAGTAGTTGTGAGGTGGTACATGACCGTGCCCAGCTTGTCTAGCATGCATCTTGACAAGATTTTCCCCTATCTGACGAATGTCGTAGATTTGAATGACGTTGGGGTGTTGATCTATCAGATTTACTGAAGCTTCTTTATGCTGCGGCAAAGGATTTGCTTGGACGTTTGGATTAGTATCTTTGAAGGATAGCATTCCGCTCTTCACTAATCGTTGGACGTCAATCTTGAAAGAGAAACAGTTCTCAATATTGTGACCTGGTGCCCCCTGATGATAGGGACAAGATTGGTCAGCCTTATACCATGGTGAGGAACTGTTTGTAGGATTTGGAGGACTCCTTGTCTGAATGAGTCCTTTTGCCAGTAATGTTGGAAATAATTCTGCATACGGCATTGGTACGGGGTCAAAGGCAGGATACCTTGGAGCCCGATTGTTGTAGTTTGGAGGTCGAACCTGCTGCTGAGGTTGCTGCGACCTTTGTTGAATTTGTTGTTGCGAGACCTGAGGTTGATAAGCTGGCGCTGAGTTAACAACCGGAGTTATTGTTGCAACTTGAGGTTGGAATTTCTTCTTGATTTTGTGCAAGACATTGCTGACATCTTGATCCTTTTTCTTCTGGAAAGAACTTCCATACTTCCTTGGACCAACAGAAGATTCTGGTTCTTTGTTCAAGCGTCCTTCTCGAACTGCTTCTTCTAAACGCACACCCATGTTTACCATCTCGGTAAAGTCACTTGGTGAACTTGCAACCATTCGTCCGTAGTAAAATGGACTCAAAGTTTTGAGATAGATTTTTGTCATTTCTTTCTCTTCAAGTGGTGGACAAATTTGAGCAGCAACTTCACGCCATCTCTGAGCGTATTCCTTGAAGCTTTCTCTATCCTTTTGAGTCATGGCCCGAAGTTGATCTCTGTCGGGAGCCATATCCAGATTGTACTTATACTGTTTGACGAAGGCCTCTCCGAGGTCTCGAAAAGTACGAATCTCTGAACTGTCCAAGTTCATGTACCATTTGAGTGCAGCACCAGTCAGGCTGTCTTGAAAATAATGAATGAGCAATTGTTGATTATCAGTCTGAGTTGACATTCTTCGAGCGTACATTACGAGATGACTTTGTGGGCATGAATTCCCTTTATACTTCTCGAATTCTGGTACTTTGAATTTGTGAGGAATCTTAACATTTGGAACCAGACAGAGGTCTGCAGCATTCTTTCCAAATAGATCTTGTCCTCGGAGAGTCTTGAGTTCCTTCTGCATTTGCAGAAACTGTTCCTGGAACTCGTCCAATCTTTCATACACGCCAGCATCCTCACTTGGAGCGTGATGATATACTTGTCCTCCCTGCGGGGGAAAAGTATGCATAATGGGCTGTGGAGAAGCCATGACAGCAGATCTTGGAATCTCAGCATTCTGTTGTGCGAAACCCATTGTCGTTGCTCTTGGAACTTCAATTTCCAGAGGTTTGTAACCCTCCGGTGGACGCATATCCATGGTGACTTTTGGAGCTTCAGAAACTGGAGGTATGTACCCTTCTGGAGTAAAGTTATACGGCATGCCCCAAGGTCGATCAGGCGGCATGGTATACTGAGGAATAGGAGTAGAAACAATCTCGGAAACCACAGTCCTTTGTGGTTCTTCTGGCGTTGGTTGATTCTGCGCAACTACCAGGGCTTCTACCATACTATTGAGTCTTTCAACAGTACCTTTGAGAGTATTAATCTCTTCTCTGAGTTCTTCATTCTCTTGCTCAAAGTCTTCCATTCTTTTCTTGCGACTTGAACGAGTGTTGTATTGATGAGACAGCTTGAAAGTCTTGGTTCACCTCCTTCTCCTCCTCTCTTTCTGGAGAAAGGAAAGTAACTCTTAGATCCGCGACAATTCTCGTGTCAGTGCGTACGACTAAAGCGATGTATGTTATGAAACATCAAACTTTATTAATTAAGCGAAAACGCCGTTTTTACACACTTTGAAAATGGAAATACAGAGAAACTGAGAAAAAGGACTCTAAAACTTTGATGAAGAGCCGACTTCACGTTCTAACATCTTCTTCTGTTTCTTGAGCTGAGCGTTTTCTGACGTGAGCTGATCGATGATCCAGGAAGCAGGAGGGATATGATGAGAAAGTGATGATTGTGTCACTTGTCGATCGAGTATTTCAAGTAACTCATCCTTCCTTCTTAGGATGTTCTGAATCTCAACATTTTCCGTGTTGACAATTCGATACTTGTTCCTCCAAGCATTCCTTTCTTGGCATACCTTGTTTAATGCCGCTTGCAGTTTTTCAACGTCGGTGGAGAAAAGGTAAATTGGTTCCCTTAGGGGAATAGGCTCTTGATGTTGATATGGCATCCTGAGCTTGAATGCTCTGACGCGTACCCATTGAAGGTAAGGATCCAGGGAGATGCAAAGATGTTTTCCTAACAATCTTCTCCCTTTGCTGTGAACAAAACGCCAGGCTTGGACAATTTCCTTCTTCAGCATGTTGCCATGATCGTCGATGTTCTTGAAGAACAGACCCTCCAATTGGATGTTACTTGGAATATTTTTCATGGGATAGCCGTATTGACGACGGGCTAAAGCTGGATTGTAACTGATTCCTCCCTTAGTTCCAATAAGGGGTATGTTGGGAAAACTTCCGCAACTGAAGATGATCTTGGTTTCGTCGTTGTCAGGACTACACCAATCAATGTCCGTATGAGTGAGAGATATGATTTTCTGTGACCAGTAAAGGCCATCCCTCATGTTCCAGAAAGTGCTAGACTTTGGCAGGTGTGAAACGAACCATTCGTATAACAACGGTACGCAGCATGTGATTAATCCTCCTCGCTGCAGGTTTCTTGAATGCACAGAGTGATAAGCATCCGCAAGCAAGGTTGGAACTGGATTTCCAATTAAGAAGATCTTAATTGCGTTGATGTCGACGAAATCGTTAATGTTAGGGAACAAAAACAATCCGTAGATAAGCAAAGCCAAGACTTCCTCAAATGCGCTCATATCTTGGATGCTGACGAAGTACCGAGCTTGATCAAACAGGAATTTGGAGGGCAATCCTTGAATTCCTCCTCTACTCACCATATGAGTTCTAATGTCGACTACGTTCAAAGGAGTAGTTGCAGCAATGATAATGTCGTCAGGATTCTTTTCCAAACCGGAGTACGGATCTTGCGCGTACACGGGTATTCCAATCAGACGAGAGTACTCCTCCAACGTAGGCATGAGCTGATAATCTGGAAAGGTGAAGCACTGATACGTTGGATCGTAAAACTGTACCAAGGTGGGAAGGATCCCAACCACCATGTTGGTATTGAGCAAAGGCAGAAGTTTTCCATACTTCTCCTTGAAAGCCTGGGGGTTGACCACCAGTTTTCCGAGCTTTCCCAGTTCCTCGACCTGGGGAATCTTGAAGGTGTATTTCCTAGCTCTCTTTCTTCCGTAATCCATGGTATAGATCCTTAAGTCCTTTCTCCGTTTCTCTCTTTCTATGAAGTTCAAAACGTTCGTTATTTAGTTTCCTTGAAAAATGACTCGAAAAAAGACTCTTTTTGTTTTTAGTTTATTAATGAATGATGCATGAATGCATGAATGCACACACAAGAGTTTTAAACAAACATGGCGTTGAAGGGTATAGTGGTCATGAAGTCAAAACGCAATCCCCGCCCCAATGGTAAACTAAGGTTAAGGATTTTTGTACCTGTAGATCGGGTTCTAGGGGTCTCAGAGTTTTTGCTCAACCTTAAAGATACGTTGATTGGTATCTATAAGAGAGTTTTCTCTGAGTGTAGTATCTGCGTGACAATTACTTCCGTAATCACCGCTCTACGTCCTAAAAAAAGGCTTTAAGTGGGGTTAATGTGTTTCTAGGTCCTCCTGGTACAAATCAGTCTCGGAATGCAGTGGCGCAGTTAATCACAACCAGCCAGGCAAATCCCAAGAGTAGACTTGGAAACCAAGATTAGAGGGCCTTCACCGGGAAGACATCCTCCATCCTATCTTATGTTGCACTCAAATCCGGGTATAGGATTTCTCACCACAAGGGGGAATCAAGCCCTTTCCCGATACAGAATAAACAAAATAAACAAATATAAATGCAGCAAACACATGATATGACACAGAGGTTAGGCAGGACCTCTCTTGTTTGAGGGGGAATTTGGCATCCCTAATTCCTCATTGGGGCTGGACCAGCAACAGGTCAACCATTGGTTTGGATGAAAAACCAAGGTTTTTAACACTTATATCCCCAGCAGAGTCGCCATTTTTACTGTGGTGTCGTTTTCTTTACCTCCCCGTTTCACTTGGGAGGACGGCATGCTAAACCCTTCACGCGAAATTTGGAAGGAGAATGCGCCCGTGGTGGGATG
Source organism: Vicia villosa (assembly GCF_029867415.1). Lineage (NCBI taxonomy): Eukaryota > Viridiplantae > Streptophyta > Magnoliopsida > Fabales > Fabaceae > Vicia > Vicia villosa. The sequence goes on along the minus strand of NW_026705816.1, from coordinate 344,575 downwards.
AATTTTGTTTCAGCTCTTCCTACGATATCACACGAACTTTCTTATTGGTCCTACGAGTAGGAAAGGGAAAAAAAGATCTCAACTAAACCCTAGGAGTTTGCTAAGTGTGGGGATTTCACCTAGACTAGAAATTCTGGAGTCCGGGGGGTCGGTTATACATAGGGAAGTGTTTAAACACCCTATATATCTGTAGTACTCTACAGGAACCTTCTCTGTGTCATTGTGATTGTGTTTGCTGCTAATGATTGGGAAAGTTTCTCCTTTGTGTTAGGAGAGAGAATTGAATTGATTAAAGAAAGACAGACAGATAGACAGACTGACTATTTTTGGTATTTTATTAGCTCGCTGAGATTCCTTGTGAACCTCATGCCTACATATCCCTAGTGGAAGTCAGAGCTTAATGTAGTTCGGGGAACTAACTAGGGAAATTAAATGTTTTTGGTGCCTTGCTTGAAGCTCAAGGTTGAAGCTTTGAATTTAATCTCTGTTTACAGTAAAGAGACATGAAATCATCTTTACAGAGAGGTATTTGTACTATTCTACCACAAACATTTAAAGGAGTGACAGAATAACTGGATTCATTTCATTCAAGAGGGGGACCTTACTTGTGTGTGCAAGTATGCCAGTCAGATGCCTCTTAAATGAAAGAAAGATGCTCGTCCAAATTAGGGAAAGTGTAAAAGTCTGGGGATGTGCCAGAGCATGTCTTTCAGAGTCCTAAATGGGAGACTTTGATTGAAATTGAAATTGAAATGTTTGTTTGTTTGAATGTGGTAGAGTAGTAAAAATATCTCTCTATAGAGATAAGCTATGTCTATCTACTGTATAAAAGATTTGACTTTAGCTGGCTTGTATGAGGCCCAAGCTTGAGGCTTTTTTTTTTATTGATTTATTAATATTATTGACTCTGGGAGATGACTCCACTGGGGATTAATTACAGGGTATTTTTGTGTTCTGTACAAAGCCCAGAATTGAGGCTGACTCTATTTAGGGAGACTCTATTTGTGTGCCTTGTACAAAGCCCAAGGTTGTGGCTAACTGCTGAGGATAACTGAATTTTTGAGACTATGAATGACTCTATTTTGTGTGCCTTGTACAAAGCCCAAGGTTGTGGCTGACTCTAGCTAGGTGATCGGAAAATAGCAAGTGTACTATTTTTACCGATGTAGTAATAATAGGATTTATCCCAAATATCGATCTCGTGGACTGCGTAGGAAATATAAGTTATTTTAATGATTCAATTGAACAAAAGATCATGGGGGTTTTGTTGTTTGACTAGAAATAATGATAAATGACAACAAATCAATAAGAGACGTAAATGTGACTTTAAAACAATATGAGAGAATATGCTAGGGTGAGTGTATGAATTGCCTTGCAATGACCCTTAATCCTTAGTTATAAAATATCAATGTACATGAACTATTACCGAATCTCAAGAGTTATCTTCCCTAATTCCTCAGAGGAAAACCTTTTGATACTTTCTTGTATCCTAATTCCTTAGCAATTCAAGAAGTAATCAAGCGCAATATAATTTATCAAGATTATTATGGTTACTACGAAGCATCCTCATTCCTAAGCAATAGCAATCGTAATATAATTTTGCAAACAGCGATAAGGTGGTTTGTCCGACCTAAACCTTAACCGTAAATCAAAAATCTATTTGTCAGATAGATAGAGCAATAAGCACTTTGCACAATCAAATAATTTAGCACACATAAATATTCTCTAACATAAAGGAAATTAGGTTCAATGACAATAGCAATTCAGGGACACCCCCCTAGCATTGGGGGGTTTAGCCGCTCATAATATTCAAAGAAAATACAATAGGAAGATTAGACATTACAAGAAAATAGGATTGCTTTGATCTTCAATCGCAATTGCTCTTGAAGATCTCTGTTCTCCAAAACCCTTGAGAGCTCTCCTCTTTCTTCTGCAATTCTTTCGTCCGTCAAAAAGTGTCCTTCTCTTTGCCCTAAGGTTGTTCTTATAACTCGCTTCCATTCAGGTTGAAACTGAAGTACCAAAAATACCCTTACTGGTCCCCTTCAGGTGAGAAAAATAATGAAAATAAAATCAGCACGCTTCAACAACACGGGCCGTGTTGCTGCACACGGGCGCTCGTGTTGTTTCTCTGCTCCTGGGCCAAAAACACACGTTCCCTGCATCTTTTCACACGGGTGCCCGTGTGAAACCTCTGTCTTTGCATCAAACTTGCTTTTCTAGCCACTTTTTGACACGGACCGTGTGCATGCACACGGGTGCCCGTGTGGCCCTCAGCTTTGGCTTTTTCGGCTTCTTTTTCCATTCGTGCGCGCCATAAGTCTCTATCTCTTCCGTGTATCAACCTGGCCAAAGACAAACTAACAACCAGCGCATAAAACGACACTTTTATAATACTCAAAATACATTAAAATGCAACAAAGCCATACGACCGAAAAACAAGAAACTTACTTTAAAAACATATGCCAATGCCACTTAGTATTACCAAGATTACGAATTTTGGTCGGAAAAAGGTGCGGAAACTTACTAGAAATGGTGACCGATCACAACCCCACACTTATCTCATTGCTTGTCCTCAAGTGATGTATCGAGGCAAAACAGAGGTCACCTGACGAGATTCTTTTCTCCACAACACAATCAGGTTTTTCGCAAGATTCCTTCACTTAGCAATCGAGTTTCTGGTTTCCTTCTTCAAACTATCAACTGCATTATCACTTTCGAGCACGTTTTCACCTGCAAGCTTTTCACACTCTCACAAAATCTCTCCGGGTTAAAGTGTCTACACTCACAGTACCAAGGCATGCATATTACTTTTAACTTTGAATATATTCTCTAATCACTACACACACAGATTACACACACTTCATGAGGTCTTAGGGTTGTAACGTGGCTTGGGTTTGGTGGGGTAACAAGGAATGGGATAACAAATGGTTTTGGTGCTCGGCATTTATGTTGGGTTCAGATTTCTACTCTTAGTGGTTTGAATCGTAAGAATGGGGTTAAGACCTTCGACATCTTGTTTTTAGCTTTTTAGAGTCATTCACATGGTCTTTCATATCCGTGGGCAAGGGTTAAGGATTTTTTCTTCCTTTTGTTTTTCAAACTTTCTCTTTGGATTTTCACAAGTTCAACATTCATCTTTTTTTTTTCTTTCTATTTTTTTCTTGCCCTTTTCTCAATGGTTTACAACCCCACACTTAGATTCTTTCGTGTCTTTCAAGAGAATAACATTAATGCCGAGCGATAACATGAATAGTAAATATGTGGGTGGTAGCGAGAATAACAACAATGAACAAAACAAACATTACGGCTCAAAGGGGGTTGACGATGGATATCATGCATACAGGATGGCTAGAAAGGCTCGGGGTTACGAAAAAACTTGCCTCAGTGTGCGCTCTCGTAGTGTGCTTGTGTTATGAGAACATACACAAAATCAAAGTGAATAGTGCCATACCTGACTGGACTCTCATGTGGAGTTATGAATTTGGCTCTGAAATCTCACCGGGTCGGTTAAGCTTGCATGCTTCGAGGTGCTATTGGTGTCCTGCAGTTTCCTTTCATCTAAAGTACACCATACTCCTCTCTTGGTTCAGTGTTGACTTTTTGCGTCCTACCTTCTTCTCTTTGATTGTGTCAACTTCCGTGGTGCCTGTAGAGATTAAGTGTGAGATGTGTTGTTCAACCACTATCTATTCATTTGCCCCCTTCCGACTTGTATCCAACCTGGTAACACCATGGCAGCACTACAAACTTGAAATAAACACAATAACAGAAAGACAAAAGAAAATGGTTCAAATTAAACAAACTAAACTATGAATTCAAAACGGAAAGCAAAGCAATAAAGCAAATAAAATAAGAACCAGCCCACACTTGAACTAAACATTGTCCTCAATGTTTTAGAACCAGCCTTGGAGAGGTTGCTTACAGAGGTATTGCATTCCAATGATCACTTCCTAGCTTCCACTAGAGATGCTCTCTTTTATTTCCTGAAAGTAAAACAAACAAACAGAAAAATTAATTATTAAAACCGTGGGTTGCCTCCCACGAAGCGCTTCGTTTAACGTCGCATGGCTCGACGGTCCATTACCCTTTATTATGGAGGGTATTTCCTTTTCCAAACCTTGTTGCTTGCCACTTCCGCAACCGCGAACTCATGAAGATGAAAAGTCTGGATAACTTTTCTCTTCAATTTGCTTCCCACATTTTTCTCTACTTCTTCAGCTTTCTTAGGACTTTTGACAGCTACATAAGTTGGTTCCATCATAGAGGCTATGCTAGAAACTTTTTCTTGGAGATTTTTAAGATTTTTGTCTTCTTGTTCACCTTCCGTCATACCAGTTGAGGTTTTCTCATTCACATCTGACCTATGTTTCCTGACTCCTAACATCTTCAAGGTTACTTCTTCATCAAATGATTTCAGCGTTAGCGTCCCTTTTTCAATGTCAAAATTACAGCGGCCTGTTGACAAAAAGGGTCTCCCAAGAAGGATAGGAGTTTCTTCATCTTCCGGAATGTCCATGATGTGGAAGTCAACAGGGAAAACAAACTTATCAACTTCCACTAGTACATCTTCAGCTACCCCATAGGATTTCTTAACGGTGTGATCGGCGAACCTTAACTGTGTCTTACTTTCACTAATCTTTTCTAATTCAAGCTTTTTGAAAATGGATAAAGGCATTAAACTCACACTAGAACCAGAATCGAGGAGTACCTTTTTAAATGCTATATTTTTGATAGTGCATGGTATCGCCACCGCCCCAGGGTCTTTCCTCTTAATTGGGATCTTTCTTGCTGAAGAGACTATACCACACTTCTCGATTACAATTTTTGGTTCTCCTCCTAGTGATCTCTTTTTCGCCAACACCTCCTTCATAAATCTCTTATACAAAGGCATGTGTTCAAGTGCTTCAAAAAAAGGTAGATTCACCTCTAACCTTTTGAACAATTTAGTGAACTTCTCAAAGTCTTTCTCTTTTGAATTCTTCTTTGTTACTCTTGAAGGGAAGGGTAGTTTAATTACCGGTTCAGCATCTTTTTTAATTTTTTCTTCAGCTGGTTTAACCGGTGGTATCACCACTTCTGGCTCTCTTGGGTTCTCTCTTATTTCCAAATCTACCTCTATCACCATAGGGTCATCTATCTCTTCTTTTTCTTTTTCCGATTCTAACACCTTTTTACTCCTTGTTGTAACAGCATTGATCTTCTCTAGATTTTTCTGATCTTTCACAGTTTCGTTCGGAAAGTTTCCTTGTGCCTGTAGAGTGAGATGTTGTGCTATTTGACCCATTTGAACTTCAAGATTTTTAATTGAAGCCGTGGTGTTCCTGAGGTTGGCTCTTGTTTCTTCTTGAAACTGAGAGTTTTGGGTTGCCACTTTTTCAAGAGCGATCTCCCAATCTTCTTTCTTTGGTACCTGTTGTTGAAATTGTTGAGGATGATGTTGGAATTGTTGTTGATATGGAGGTTGTTGTGGAGGTATGTATTGATGTGGCTGAGCTTGAGATTGATATTGGTTGGGTCCCTGCTTTTGAATATTCCCTTGTTGGTATTTCCATGCGAAATTAGGATGATTTTTCCATCCTGGATTATATGTGTTGGCGTATGGATTATTCTGCCTCAACATATGAATCTGTTCCACTTGTTCTTGCGTTGCCACACAATGCATAGAAAAATGCGATCCACTACATATTTCACATACAACTGAGGCGACTGGCTCAACTTGTGCTACTTTCTGTTCACCAATATTCATCTTCTTCAATCTTCTTTCTACTTCAACCGCAATTTGTTCTTCCATTTTAACCACCTGATCAACAAGCTTCAAATCAATTTTACCTTCCGGTTGGCTCATTGCACGGTCATATAACTCAATGTGCTCGTTAGCGGCAATAGCTTCTATGATTCTCTTGATACCAGTGGCTGTTGAAAAATTAGTTGAGCCACCGGCTGCAGTGTCTATCAGCTGTTTTGTCTTTACTCGTAGACCATTAACAAAAGTCTGCATTTGCTCTGTTGGGTCCATGTTATGAGTAGGACAAGCAACCAAACACCTCTTGAACCTTTTATATGCATCTCCCAGCGATTCCCTTTCTTTCTGCTTAAAATTCACGATTTCATATCTTTTTCGAATGAAGACTGAAGCAGGGAAATACTCATTCAAGAAGGCGGTTTCCATCTGTTGCCATGTTGTGATGCTTCCAGCTGGAAGTGAGTAAAACCATTCTTCTGCATCTTCGGATAAAGTAAATGGGAACATCACGAGTCTCTTGGCTTCTTCAGAATGGCCTTCAATCTTCAATGATGTTGTTGTGGTGAGGAATCTTTGTAGATGCTTATTTGCATCTTCATTGATTCTTCCCGCAAACGGTTTGCTCTCCAACTGTCGGATAGTTGAAGGATGGAGTTGGAAGTGTGCCACATTGACCGGTTGGTTTACGATGGTCATTCTTCCAAGCGGGGCATTAGCCCTTCCATAGTCTCCTAAAAGTCTCTCTGGAGGAGGTGGATCCGCTGCCATAGGTTCTGATTCAGACTCTGAATGCTCGGACGGAATAGATAGTCCTTCTTCGTCTTCCGATTCTGAAACTATAGGTGATCCCTCTTTCGATGCCAGTCTTTTCCGCTTAACTTCTCGTAGTCGTGCTCGTAATGTTCTTTCTGGTTCTGCGTCAAAAAGAAGTTCAGCTGAGGCCTTACCTCGCATACAAGATTAGACAATGCTTAATTGGAAGCACAAATAATAACAAAAATAAAATCAAAATAAAAATTGCAGAAAAATAGAATTTTAGTTGCAGAGCAACAAAATTTCAATTGACTTATTAATCACTTATATTATGGCAGTCCCCGGCAACGGCGCCAAAAACTTGATCGGAAAATAGCAAGTGTACTATTTTTACCGATGTAGTAATAATAGGATTTATCCCAAATATCGATCTCGTGGACTGCGTAGGAAATATAAGTTATTTTAATGATTCAATTGAACAAAAGATCATGGGGGTTTTGTTGTTTGACTAGAAATAATGATAAATGACAACAAATCAATAAGAGACGTAAATGTGACTTTAAAACAATATGAGAGAATATGCTAGGGTGAGTGTATGAATTTCCTTGCAATGACCCTTAATCCTTAGTTATAAAATATCAATGTACATGAACTATTACCGAATCTCAAGAGTTATCTTCCCTAATTCCTCAGAGGAAAACCTTTTGATACTTTCTTGTATCCTAATTCCTTAGCAATTCAAGAAGTAATCAAGCGCAATACAATTTATCAAGATTATTATGGTTACTACGAAGCATCCTCATTCCTAAGCAATAGCAATCGTAATATAATTTTGCAAACAGCGATAAGGTGGTTTGTCCGACCTAAACCTTAACCGTAAATCAAAAATCTATTTGTCAGATAGATAGAGCAATAAGCACTTTGCACAATCAAATAATTTAGCACACATAAATATTCTCTAACATAAAGGAAATTAGGTTCAATGACAATAGCAATTCAGGGACACCCCCTAGCATTGGGGGGTTTAGCCGCTCATAATATTCAAAGAAAATACAATAGGAAGATTAGACATTACAAGAAAATAGGATTGCTTTGATCTTCAATCGCAATTGCTCTTGAAGATCTCTGTTCTCCAAAACCCTTGAGAGCTCTCCTCTTTCTTCTGCAATTCTTTCGTCCGTCAAAAAGTGTCCTTCTCTTTGCCCTAAGTTTGTTCTTATAACTCGCTTCCATTCAGGTTGAAACTGAAGTACCAAAAATACCCTTACTGGTCCCCTTCAGGTGAGAAAAATAATGAAAATAAAATCAGCACGCTTCAACAACACGGGCCGTGTTGCTGCACACGGGCGCCCGTGTTGTTTCTCTGCTCCTGGGCCAAAAACACACGTTCCCTGCATCTTTTCACACGGACTGTGTGCCTGCACACGGGTGCCCGTGTGAAACCTCTGTCTTTGCATCAAACTTGCTTTTCTAGCCACTTTTTGACACGGACCGTGTGCATGCACACGGGTGCCCGTGTGGCCCTCAGCTTTGGCTTTTTCGGCTTCTTTTTCCATTCGTGCGCGCCATAAGTCTCTATCTCTTCCGTGTATCAACCTGGCCAAAGACAAACTAACAACCAGCGCATAAAACGACACTTTTATAATACTCAAAATACATTAAAATGCAACAAATCCATACGACCGAAAAACAAGAAACTTACTTTAAAAACATATGCCAATGCCACTTAGTATTACCAAGATTACGAATTTTGGTCGGAAAAAGGTGCGGAAACTTACTAGAAATGGTGACCGATCACTAGGGAAAACATTATTTTCTGCCTTGTACAAAGTCCAAGGTTGTGGCAGACTCTTAAATAAACTGAGTATGGATGACTCTATGGGGAAAAGATCCTAGGTGTTAGGAATCTTTGACACATGAAAATATGGTTTATCTGCCTTGTACAAAGCCCAAGGTTGTGGCTACTGAGTGATGAAGAACTCACTGGGGAGACTCTATTATCTGCCTTGTACAATGCCCAAGGTTGAGGCTGACTCTTGACAGGGGAGTTTTATTGTTTGGTGCCTTGTATGAAGCCCAAGGTTGAGGCTAACTATTTTTGTTGGTTTTGACTCTACTGAGGAGATTTTATTTATTGAAAGACTGTTTTTCTTTGGAAGCTAACCCTTTCCAGGGATTTTGACTCAGCTGGAGAAATTATTTAGTAAAAGACTGACTTTATCATGTTTTTTTGGAGGCTGACCCTTTCCAGGGGTTTTGACTCTTTTGGGGAAATTATCTCCTAAGAGAAATGAATCTTTATTTTTTTGACATTTTTATTAATTGACTTTGGAGGCTAACCCTTTCCAGGGAATTTTGTTGAAATGATGGATTGATTTGGAGGCTAACCCTTTCCAGGGGTTTTATTGAAATGATTGGCAGAAAGATTATCTAGTGGAGACTTCTTGTTTAAAGCCCAAGATGAAGGCTGACTCATGCTGAGGAGAAAATAAACATAGATCCTAGACTCTGCTAAGGAAGATTGATGAAGATAAGGGTGACAGAGACTGTCCATGTCTCTCATTCCAAAAGGTGTACTCAATGCAAAATTGAGACAAACTTAGCTTGTTTAAAGTCTGGTTTAAATTGGAAGAAAACTCACCAGGGTAGGCTAAAAGGTGACTAAAGACCTGTTCCTATGTTTATAAGAAACCTGATGGGTCCTTGTATACAAGCTCAAGAGGAAGCTGGAAATGCTTTTAAGAAGCCTGTGGGTCCTTGTACAAAGCTCAAGAGGAGGCTAATCGAGGGTCCTTGTTATAGCACAAGAGAAAGCTATGTGGTTTTGAACTTATTTTGGCTCTAAGCAAATGGGTAAGAGGTTTCACCGGGAATAATTCCTCTTTGGGTGGATGTGTCCTATATTTTTGGATTCTAAGGTTTTTGCCAAGATGTTTCACCGGGAATAATTCATCTTGGGGGTTTGAACTACAGATCTCTAATTAGGAAAGAGCCTTCACCGGGAAGACATTCTCAATCCTAGGTCATATTCCTATAATATATATATAGTTTAACTGTCTTAAGGTTTATACTCAAACGTAGTTCTAAACTAATATATGCACAGTTTATATTTGACAGTAATTTAAATAAAGACTGTAAATTGAAAGCTTGTAAAGCCTAACCTGGATGGAGTGGAGGCCTTTGGAGAAGTATGTACAGAGCCTCAACAGTAATTGGTGGATAACAGTTGAATATATATATGATAAACAGTTAAGGGTTTTTGAAAACAGAAGAAGTGAAGATGGACAAAGGTCACATAGGTATCTGAAGAGTTTCACCGGGAATAATGCCCTTCAAATACCAGAAGAATGTTTTGAAAATAGAAAGAAGATTTTGAAAATACAGTTTTGAAAACAAGCTAAGAAGAGAAGGTGTTTGGGACTTACACTCTATTAGAGGCCCAGTACTTTACAGTACTGGTGTAAAAGCAATTTGAAAATGATTCGGAATGATACAAGGTTTTGTTGTTTGAAAACCCTAATCATTTGATTTATTCGGAGATTGAAAACAGTTTTGAAAATTGACAAAAAGTCAACTTAATTAAGGTAAAAATAAAGATTTTTAACTAATTAAGACCTAAACAATTAGGGTTTTATCATAAACTTATTTACAAAATGATTAGGTTAAAACAAAGTGAATATATACATTTAAAGTATTTAAGAAAACACTTAAAACATACTATTTTAAACCTAATTAAAACACATGAAATAAATAATATTTTTATGATTTTTTTTTATTATTTACAAAATAGATATATTAAATGACAAGTGTGTGAAAAATGAAGTGAAAATGATTTAATTTGATAGGTGAATTATTCATGTGAAGTTGTGAAGAAAATAAAAGAAATTATGTGTTAAAAAATAGTTTTTGGCCCTTGGAGGATTTGAACCCACGCCCTTGAAGTCACCAGCCCAAAACAACACCACTGAGCCAATGCGCGCTTGGTGATAATAACTCTCACTCAATTGGTTATGTTTCAAAACAAGTGATAAATCATTGAAAAATAAAAGAATCAAAAAGTCTGGGGCGAGGGGGATTCGAACCCCAGACTTTGGACACGCGCAACACACAAACACTCTTTACCACTGGGCTGTAACGATTTAGTCGTTTATAAAACAACTTCCATTCAAAATAAAATAAACTTTGGCCCCAGATTTAAATTTTGCGCGCCATGGCCATAGTCATATTCTTCCTCGAGCTCAAGAATTTTCAAAATCCTAACTCTCTGGTTTCTCAACTAAATGACATGATGTAAACATCAATCTTGTTCTAAATTTCCTCACGAATCCAGATATGTAACTAACATTTATTTATATGAACTATAGCTACCTAATTTCTCAGAAAACTCTAAGAACACATGAACCCTAAATTTGAAATTAAATGACAAACAAGATGAATAAATGAAAGATGATAGAGGGTTTTCAATCCTCTGATGATGCTGAACAAGATAGAATCGAGCTTTGACTCAAAGAGTGCTTAAATTAAAGAGGTGAGGTTCAGAGACTTACCTCTGAAAATGGAGGTCGTGAGGGTGATGGAGAACACCTGGACTTGAATGAATGATCTCAATAGCTTCCTTGAGACTCAATGATGCTAACTGAATGCTTATTGGAGCTTGAATCCTCCTGAATTGCTCTGTGGACCTCCTTCGATTTGAGCTTCAAGTAGACATGGAGGTTGTTGAATTTGGAGTTACAGACGAGCTGCAGCCATCTGGTTAGCTTCACTATGACCTGAGGAGTGTGCCTGGATGATTGGCTTGGCTTGAAACCTCCTGAATTACTCTATGGACCTCCAACTGCAACAGCTCCAAGTGAGAGGTGAAGATGATGATTCTTCACTTACAGAAGTGTTTCAGAGGTCTGGATCACCTCTAAATGACTTCCCTAATGTGTTTGAATACTTAATTCCAAAGGAAGAGCTTTGGTTTGAAGAATCCGAGTCTTCTTGCCAAAGAACCTTTGAAAACCTTAAGTATGAAGAAAGAAGAGAGAAAGCAAGAATTTTGTTGCTTTGGTGTGGTTTCTGAATGAGAAAGAGGCCTCTATTTATAGGCAATTGGTTCAGAGCAATTGATCATAGTAAGCTTGCTTAGTGTAGTGAGTTTGGTTTCTTAGCCATGAAGGAATTCAAAGAATATTCCAAGTGCAATGATGAGCTCTTTGATACCACTCCCTAGCCATCGGTTTTGCTTGATCTTAGGGGACCAAATGGCTGCAGAAATGAGCTCCAATTGGTTGGGAGAAGATTCCTTTGATGAATCACCAATTTGTCATAAATTCAAAAATGCAATCATTACATAATCACATGCCTTTGTTTTTGGGAATCTTCTCTAATCCTTATGCAATGATGGAAATTGATGTATGGTATGGTTTCAGATGCATTAGAGGTCGTGTAGCATCACTTAGTGAAGCAAAATGCACAAAATTTCAAAGTTTCAAATTGTACATGACCTATAATTTTACTTCATGAGGCCAACTTTGAACAATCATAACTCCTAGCTCAAATTGAATTTGGAGAAGGTTGAACACAATTTGGAAAGCCCTAAACATCTACTTCAAATCATTAGTTTGGAGTTTCTTCAGAATCCTTTGGCAAATTTGTGAAAAATGAGGCCAAAGTTGGAAGAAAACTAGGTTAAAACACTTAGAAAAATTTCTAAGTGTTTATGGCCTAAAACTCCAAAATGTCCAAAACTCTTGAATGATTGATCTTTTGAAAAAAGTTCCTTTGTAAGATGTTGTTTTATTTTGCAAGATCTACAACTTTCATGTTGGAAGTTTTTTAAGTTGTGTAGGTGAAATTTTGAGTTCTCACCATGCCTTAAAAAACCCTAATTCCCGACTTTTTGCTCCTTGATGAATTTCTTTGAATTTCTTTGGTCAAATGACTTCATTATCCATATATTGATGATATTGATCCTTAAAAGTCATGGTTTGACCAAAAATCTCAAAAGTCAATGGTGATCCCATACAGTTGACTTTTTCCTAGTAAGGTGAGATTTTGGACTTTTGTGTAGAATCAAGATCTTCTCCTCAAATGAATGATGTAAATGGATTATATTGAGGTAGTAGAGACTCTTGAATCATGTCTTGAGTTTTGGATCCATGCCCTGATTAAAAGTCAACTATCTTGGTGAATTAGGTCAAAAACCCTAATTGTCGACCAGAGGACAATGATGACTGTAGACTTTGAACTGAGGTGTAATGTCCAGTGGATCTTGTCATATGAGTTATTTGAAGATGATTGATGTCTTTGATTGGTTCCCTGGGGCTTTTTAGGGTTTCCCAAAGGTGATCCCTGATTTTAGTCCTTGATAGGCTCCAAACCCTAGTCTGTTGATCTGAGTAATTCTGTACTTAGATGACTGGGCGTCTAATCAATCATAGGTGAAATAATGAAGCTTTTGAGTCTTATGATTGTATTAGAGACTAATCCCTCTATTGATTGATCCTTTGCCTGAGTTTTCTTGTCTTTGAACACCCTCGATTGAATGCCAGACTGCCCTGGGTACTTACTTTGACTTGATGAAAATCCTGAAGACATGTCATCTCAGGGGGGGTCAAAAATTAGGGTATGACAGCGTGAATAGTACACTGTTGCATTTAATGTTTCACTCTTTTGTCAACTACCCCGAGCCATGCTTCAACTGCTTTTTCTGACTTTGCCTTTTGTAGCTTCTAACGTTCTTTTTTGTCAGTCAGAGATTTGACGTTATAGCCTTTTCATCTTGTACTTGCTTATGGATTTAGATCATGTAGAATGAACGTTTGAATATCAGAGTCTTCAACTTTGGTGCAGATGCAACTTCTGTCAACAAACTTGGAAGTGCTTTGGAGCGTGATACCATCAGATCTTCAGAGCTTTGCTTCTGACTGCCATCTTCTGATGCTTTCCAAATCATGTTCTGAATTCTGCAAGACCATCTTCTGATGTTTGTCATACCATGTTCTTATGAAGCAATCCAGATCTTCTGGGTCAGAGCTTCTGAACGTTGATTTTGTGCATACTCTTTTAGACTTTTCCTGAAATGGAAAACGTGAATAATTAGAGTACCACATTCTCTTATACAAAATTCATATATAATGTTATCATCAAAACTAAGAATATTGATCAGAACATTTCTTGTTCTAACAACCTCCTCCTCCTCCCGTACCTCCTCCTGACGGGAAGAAGATGCTCGAGCCAGCCGACTCCTTGATCCAGACGAGGAACCAGGCTCATCTGTCTGTACGGGTGCTCGTACTCCACCCCGTCCCCGCGTCGATTGCAAGCTACGCCGCACGCTCGCGTCTAGCCGACGCTGTCCGTGTCTCTCTCCCCTGTCTGATACGTGTTGGGTTGCCTGCCATATTCCTGAAACAATTGAAATCCATAAGAATGCGAAACAATTAAAAAAAACACTTCTGGACACATTTCGGAAGTTCATTTCTGAAACTGGTGAGGGAGGTGTTTTCGAAAATGAACTTCCGAAACACCCCTGCGAATACCATTTCTGCAGGTTTCATGGCAGATCCCAAAACACTTTAAAACCAGTTTTTATGCTTCTAAACAACCCTAAAGACTACTAACAACCTACCCCTATATCATTTTTCTAATTTCTAACAACCCCAACATGCATTTCAATTATAGATCTAAAGCTTTAGAAACTTACAAATTGAAGGTGATTGAGATGCTTTTGAATGTAGTAGAACAAGTAGATGAAGTCTTTGATGTAGTCTTGGAAGTTGGTTTGTAGAAAATCTCAGAGAGGTTGAGTTTGAAATTGGTTTAGGGTAAATGATTTGGGGGTAAGGGTTGTTTTGTTTAAATTGCAAAACGCGCAGTATTTCGGAAATTTCCGAAATGGTGTTTTCAGAAATGCATTTCCAAAGTAAGAAAAATTTTGAAAAAAAAGATGTTTTCTGAGATGCATCTCCGAAAACACCTTTTTTTTTGTACTTCAGAAATGCATTTCCGAAGTAAAGGGACAGTTGCGGAATTTCGCGGGAGATCACCAAAAAAAATAGGGAGGTGGATAAGGAAATTTCCTATGTTTTATATTATTTGGATGATATGCTTTTATGGCATTGTAACATCATCGCAGTGCTTTCTCAAGTTCCAATTTTGCCATAAGGTCGTGCTGTTCGACTCCTTAATGTGACGCAAGTGTGAAATGTTTTTTTTTCTTTTCAAAAACTGGCAAAAGTAAAAGATACAATGTAATTATGTAAACGGAATAGAGGAATTGAAAAGCTGCACCTCAGGATCTAAATACCACTACGCCAACGATGCTTGTTAAATACATTCTGGAATTAAAAGACTTGAAAACATATAACAGTTTTATAATTAAGTAGCATTTTCTTTAATAGAAAAAAGCAGCATTTTGATTCCACCATTCCCATGTGCGGAAGATTTAACGGTGTAATTATCACCGTATTTTAAAATTAAATGTTTTATTTTTTAATAATTTTTTGTAAATATATATATTTTAAATATACTAATATTTTATAGTTCACTATTTAAATATTTATTATATACTCATTTTATTATTTTTTTGTGATAAAATATATTACATTTTTATAAGTGGTTTGATCTATTATTATATTTATGTAGAAATATATATTATTTAATTTTATTCTATTATAATATTAATACTTTGGCAAATTTTATATTATTTCTAATTAATATTTTTTATTAAATGAATTGTGAATTAAATTATTAGATTTAAATTATTATATGATCAAATTTTAAATTAAAGTAAGTTGTTCAATTTATTATAAGGATTCATTTTTATTATTAGTCCGAGGCCTCTAAAAAGTCACGACAGACCCTGATTGAAATCAGAGTCGATGCTAAATTTTTGAAGCTACAACGTACTTTTCTTGTAATAAAATATAGAATATTTATTTGTAATAATGATCATAGAGAGAGTAGATTTTATTATGGTAGAGGTTGAATTTGATTTCTACTATCTAGTTATTATTAGAAGATGTCACCACTCTACTAAAAATGACCTTTGCTCTTTTAAAATTTACAAAGCAAAAAGGGTATATTAGTAAAGTGTTGACACATGGCAATACAAAATCACTTTATCATTTCAAATTATATTTTCCCTCCTTTTACAAATTAAATTATTTATATCTTTCACTCTCTTAATTAAACACCTTACACACTTCACAATTTTCATTTTAATTTTTTATTCCTCAATTTTCTTTTTCTTTTTTTATTTTTTAAAATATAAATAAATTAATAAATTGAATTTTTTTAAAAAAACAAAGATAAATACGTAAAAATTTACTCAATTGAAAACATAATTATTTTATGATTATTTTTTTTTGGATCAAGAAATAATTTTATTTACTATCCAAAATCAAGGGAGCACAAGTGATCTATAACAGATCCCACTACAGCCAAACTACTAGAGCAAACACATAACAGGATCCTATTCCATCATCAATCTACTTATGTAATGCCTACATTTACTCTTTTCCCAGCAGTGGTAAATCACACAATCAATGATGTTATTTACCACTCTTTGTTTATCCATGGCTTCTCCAAAGATACTATCATTACGGAATCTCCAGCTGTTATGAACAGTTTCAGTGAACGCGCTGACTATGACTCTTGCCTTGATGCCTTTCTTTCCACTTTCTCCAAGAATCCAATTAAACTCTTGCTCCCAATTACCCGAATTTCTATCAATTATTTTATGATTATTAAAAAATTATTCATAATTATTAAAAAACAATATTTTTCAAATGTCAAAATTTTTACTTTAATGACGGGTCATTATGATCAAAACACCTTTTTTTATTTTAATTAAAAATTGTCTTTATTTAAGACACAAAATTCTTATTTTTAAATGCCAATTTTTTTTTACAGGACATTATCAGCAAAATACATATTTTATTTTAATTAACCATTGTTTTTATTTCAGATACAAAATTTTTAATTTCAAATGTCAAAATTTCTATTTTTATTAGGGGGCACTATCAACACGATACCTATTTTATGTTAAGTAACAATTCTATATAAATACACAAATGAATGACAATTCAATATATATTCATTACTGCATAAAATTATTATTTAGCTTTGTTATGATTTTTACAATATCTATCTTAAAATCATATTACATCTTTCTCATTATAACTTTGCACTTGTCTTTAATGTTATG
Source organism: Vicia villosa (assembly GCF_029867415.1). Classification (NCBI taxonomy): domain Eukaryota; kingdom Viridiplantae; phylum Streptophyta; class Magnoliopsida; order Fabales; family Fabaceae; genus Vicia; species Vicia villosa. The sequence continues at coordinate 327,878 of NW_026705816.1, read as the reverse complement.
GGACACAACAAGTTAGATCCAAGCAACAAAACATGTATAAATGTTAATTTGCATTTGATAAAGTAACAGTAGGCACAATCAGTTAGATATAAACAAAAAGACATACATAAAATTGACCATTTTAATGATAAAATATTTTAAATATTAATATGTATTCTAATCTTTTCATTGTAATATGATTGATGAACCGAATCATTCTTACTCTCAAGATAATTTGTCATTTAGTAGGTCTTAAGTTATCACTAATTTACACTTGTCTTTAATGTTGAAAATGTGAATGAAATACTTTATGAAGTGTCATGGGACACAACCAATTAGATTCTAAGCAGCTAAACATACATAAACATAACTCTCAATTTGAAGTATAATTTTACATTACTAAATAATTTTTACCCGTGCGGACACACAGGTATATTACTACTTTTTATAAAAAGTAGAGTCCTATATATTTGTATTCTTTTTTACATAATCTGATATTTTAACTATGAATCACTAAAAATAAAGTGTTGGTTAAGAGCGGTTAAAATTGTGGCTAAACAAAGTTTTGACCGTGGCTAAAGTATTGTTGCCACATCTACCTACCCAAAAAAAAAAAAAGAAGAAGTTTTTAGGGGTAAAATTGAATTGAAAGTAAACCATAATGATGTTTTCCCTTTATATATTATCATAGATATTATATACATAGGTCTGTGGATTTATTGAAGTACTAAAACAAAGAAACTAGTAAACAAACAAATAGGAAATTAAAAACTAAATTCATTATGGTGGGAAGCTATTCATAAGAATTCAAATGAAAATCATGAATAAAATCCTCATAAACTAATATTTTGAATTACGTTGTTTGAAGTAAGCCAAAACTCCAACAAAAGGAGCATTGATATATGTAGCTGGCTCTGATTGAGAAACATTATAACGTGAATCTTGAAAAGAATCATCCTCTGCTGGTCCTCCAACAATTGCACCAGTTAGTTGATTGATATCGGGTGATTGTAATTCAAAATACTTGTCTCCATCATGACACTCTATATGTTCTGGATGTACATCTATTGATGGCATTGTTGAAGCTCTATGGTGTAATTTTTGAGGAAATTTTTGTCCATATCCTACCATGTATGACATTCCTAAAGGATTCTTTCCAAGTACATAGTCCACCTTAAAAAATAGAGAATTTAAATAGCATGTTTACCAGTAATAAAAAAAGAAATGGAGTTATATTCTAAATACTTGATAAATAATTACCTGAGTTTTTGCAAGATTAACGAGATCAGCTGGTTTGACAACAAAATTACCACAATTGACTATTTTTTGGTTAACTTGCATGTAACGTGCATAAACAATTAATAAAAATGAATATGATGTTACATGTTGCATATTACTTGATCCAGGTTTGAATAGAAGTCCACCTAACCAACATGGAAAATTAATTTATGTAATTTAAACTTATAAGATAGCTATAAAGGTAAGTATTTATTCTAATATAAAAATCATAAGGAGTTGAGTGAAAGTGTCATCTCTTACCTTTAGAATATGTAACCGCTTTGGTCGGTGAGTTAGGCAACAATGAGCACATAAGATTGTTTGCATTTGAAATGAAAGAATTTTGGTTTGACGGATCGTTCATCACGCGCTACAAAAATTTATATTAAAAAATGAGATTTGAGAAATGTCATGACATATGTCATATTACAATTGATTCTTACATGCATCACATCACATGATACAAAACAATATAAAAATAGTTGTGTAGAGGAATGTTACACTAATAACGAGAAGTGACACTAACCTCAGAAATAAGCACATTAATGCCAGCATGCTTTGAATCCCATCCAAATTCACTGAAGGATCCTAAGGATTGTATATTTGATTTTACAAAGTTCCAATAAAATTGATCATTAGAAGCCATATACAACCATGCAGCACCCCAAACCAGCTCATCCTAAATTACAAACAATAAGTTTTATATTATTTATCTACATACAAATGATGAAAAATTTTACATATAAAACCAATTTTTTTAATTTTAATTTCAAGCTAACCAACCTTCCCCCATAAATTCGAATATACCCATGTTTGAGGTAAATAATTAAAAAAAATTAAAAAGACGATGCCAATTATTTTTTTTAATTTTACCAACTGATTGGATGTTACCTGCTGAATTACTTGCGGATTTTTAAAAAAACTGTTTACAGATAAATACGTAAGCAAATCTGGAAAACTATTTACCATAGATAGTTGGAAAATTTTAAAAAAAATATAGGACATGCTAATTCAATTTCTATCTCCTCTTTAATCCATTTTTTTTAAAACATGGATATATTAAAAATTATGGAAGAAGGTTGGTTAATTCGGTATAAAATTTTAAAAACTTGCTTATTTAAATAAAATTTTCCAAATGATGAATTATAAAATCATGAAAATCATACCATGTAACCATTGAAATCACAGTAGAAAGGGCATGCTCCATCACCTATGGAATCATTATAACTTCCACGATGATTATTTGCAAAGTCAAACACCTAATATCATTGATAGATATTTAATTAATCAACAAGAAGGTATTAGAAAAAGACATTATAAAAAAATAAAAAATATAAATGCATGGTACCCGTTTAGCCCTGAGAAGAAGAGCTTCAGAGTATCTGCCATCATTTTTGCGTAATGCAATGGATGATGCTGCAAGAGCTGCCGCAATCTCGGCCGAAACCTCCGAGCCAGGCTTACTAGTAGTGACAACATATGTTTTTCTAGAAGTGTCCATGTCTTCTGGTCGTTCCCAACAAATGTGATCTTTATTTGGATCTCCGATTTGTGCTATAACGACATTTGGATCCTTTGTTGCTTTTAGGAAATAATCAGTTCCCCACCGGATTGCGTCCAATGCATGTTGCAAATCTGGACCCATGAGATCTCCAAATTCTATAACACTCCAAGCTAGCATGGTTGTTGTAAATGCCATAGGAAAATGAAACTTTACATTGTCACCGGCATCATAGTATCCACCATCCATACGCACCTGTTTTGGAAAAACAAATCATTGCAAATTAAATTTTTAACAAAGAAAAAAAGAGACCGCTAAAAATCAAATTTAAAAAGTTTAAAAAAAAATTCTACAAAAAAATTATTATAAGATAAAATTTTACATTTTTTTAGTTGTCAACTAAGTTGTTGTGATATCAGTATTTTTTTATCCTCTTATAAGTTGAAAGTAAAAAGTCTACAATATATATATATATATATATATAACAAAAATCTCTCTAAAATGTGTGCTCCGCCCTCTCTCTAAAAGGGGGTAGGGTTTCGACTTCATCAGTTCAGATTCCGATGGCCGCGGGCAGCGGCAGGCAAGGCGGCGCAGGTGGAGGCAGGCAAGGCGGCGAATGGGAGGTGGTTAAGAGAAGAAATTTTAGGGGTTTTGTTCCTCGTTGGGACGTTTTCCCTTGGGGTGGCGGTGTGTCCAGAAGCAAGGCGGCGCAGTTAACATCAATATATTTCTCTCGATTTCCTGACGATTATAATGCGAAACACTTCTTTGAACTATTCGCGTGCATAGGGAAGGTGGTGGAAGTGGTAATTTCACCGAGGAAGAACCGATTTGGGAGGAAATTCGGGTTTGTGAGGTTTGAAGAGGTAGAGGATGGAAGGTTGTTGGCTGTTCGCTGCGACAATGTGATGATTCTGGGGAAGAAGATATTCGCTAATCTACCCAGGTTTGACCGTTCGAGTGTGAGGCAGGGGAAAGAGACTACTTTCCAGGGGACGGAAAAAATGGCAAGGAAGGGAGATGATCTGAAGTCTGGTGAGCGCAACTTTGTGAATAAATCTTATGCTAGTGTGGTCAACGGGGGGGGGGGGGTGGAGACAGAAGGCTGGATGTTCGATTGCCGGTTTTTAGTTTCGAATCTAGTCCTGAAGAGAGGAGCAGGTTGGCAAGGGCTTATGTGGGAGTGGTTGTGATCCCAGGTTCTACATACAACATTCAAACGCACTTCGAAATGGAAGGGTATTTTCAAGTAAAAGTGACTCCGATGGGGAGAAATTTGTGTCTTTTAGAGGAAGTGGAGGAAGGAGTGATCGAGGATCTTATAGGGGAGGGCGAAACTTGGTGGAAGCAGTGGTTTTCTGAGATCAGGAGATGGAATGAACTCGACCGGGATGAAGGGAGAGTTATTTGGGTTAGTATATACGGGGTCCCACTTCACGTTTGGAATGCTAATTTTTTTGTCGGATTAGCTAACTCAATGGGCAGCTTCATCTGCACGGATGAATCAACGGCGGAGAGGACAAATTTCGATACAGCGAGATGCATGATAAGGGTTCAGATTGATTATGTGTTGCCTCACTCGTTGTTGGTTCAGATTGATGGGAAGGATTTCACACTTTTCTTGAAGGAGGACGTGGTCGGCTCAATTCGGAATTCTCCAGGTAACCGCAAATCTTTTTCATCTGTGTCTGACTCTGTGGAATCTGGGAATGAATGGTCTGATGATTGTGTCTTTGATGACGATATCTTTGTTCCTGCTACTTCCGCCCAGGGTCTATCTCCTTTGTTAGTCCAGGTCGATAGCACCTTGGAAGAGAGGAGAGATTCTATTGAGAGTATAGGTGGGGACGGTAAGGGGGACGAAACTCCTGCAGAACTTTCGAGTTGTGCGAATAAAGGGCTATGTAATTCTGTCTCTAACCCTTCGATGGTACCTGAGTCTGTATCGGTGTCTTGTTCTATCTCTGATTCCGGTGTTCATAAACTGGGGTCCTTCGATAAAGCATTGAAGGAGGTTAAGGGAACTATGGAAAATTGTAAGGGGCAGGTGGTTTGCATAGAGGGAAATAACAGTGGCTTGGGGGCTCCTAAGAAGGTCCGGTTCAGAAAAATTATTGAGGTAGGCAGGGATAAGGGGAAGGAGGTCAAACAGAAAAAGGAGAGGGGAGTTAGGGGCAGTGGCGGTAATAAACTGAAGGGGAAGGGTGTGAAAACGGGGTGTCCGATTGATTCGAAGTCGGATTCTATTCATTCGTTCGGTGAAGAAGATTCGGTGTACTATGGTAATCATTTGGAAGCCTCGGATATTCAAAGATGCAACAATAGACAATGGAATTATTTAGAGGGTGATGTGGGAAGGAAATTGTTGTCGGCAATTGTTTCGTTGGGTGTGGTGGATGCGGAGGGAAGGGACAATTTAAGGAGTAGGATAGAAAATCTTGAGAAGGTGGGTAAAGTCATAAGGGAAGAGAGGAAGGAGTATAATACAAGTTCGAAATGATTATTGGTTCTATGAATATAAGGGGAGGAGGAAATTCTTTAAAGAGAAGGAGGGTGAATTCTATTATTAAAAAAGGGAAAGCGGACATTTTTTTGATTCAAGAAACGAAGATTAAAGATTTTAAGGACTATTTTGCGAAGAGTTTTTGGTGTGACCATGAGGTTGGCTATTCTTTCTCAAATGCTTTGGGAGCTTCGGGGGGTACCTTAATTCTTTGGAAGGAAGGCACGGTGGAGGTGGTGTGTAGCTTTAGAGGAGATGGTTATCTTGGCATCAAGGTGAGGTGGGAGAATCATTGGTACTATGTTTTTAATATTTATTCTTCGTGTTCTCCGAACAAAAAGAAAAGGTTGTGGGAGGTTTTGGGGAATTTGAAGGAGAGGCACAAAGATGGGGAGTGGGTTGTTGGAGGGGATTTTAACGCGGTAAAAAATAGGAGAGAAAGGAAGGGTTCTACGTCTACGGCAAATCAAAGTGAGATGAATCTCTTTGCGGAGTTTATTCATAAGTCTTCTTTTGTGGATGTTCCGTGTAAGGGCAAGAAGTTCACGTGGTATAGTGGTGATGGCAAGACTATGAGTAGATTAGATCGTTTCCTGATATCGGACGTGGTGGTGGATAGGTGGGGAGTGGTGGGCCAATTAACGGGTGAGAGGGATATTTCGGATCATTGTCCGATTTGGTTGGTGAAGGACAAAGTTAATTGGGGACCTAAACCATTTAGATTTAATAATGAATGGTTTTCTTTGGATTCTTTTCTCCCGTTTATTGAAAAGGAATGGAGTTGTTTAAAGGTGGAGGGAAGAGGGGATTTTGTGCTTAAGGAGAAGTTGAAAATTCTTAAAACTAAATTAAAGTGGTGGAATGAGGTGATATTTGGGAGACTTGATATGAACATAGAGAATGATGTGAAAAACATTAATCTTTGTGATGAGATTTTGGAGGGGGGCGATGCGGATTCATTTATAGAAACCGTAGATAAAAGGAGGGAGGCTTCTTGTAGTTTTTGGAGAGATATTCAAATTAAAGAGAATATGCTCTTGCAAAAGTCTAGATTGAATTGGTTGAAGGAGGGAGACTCAAATAGTGGTTTTTTTCATAAGGTGATCAAGGAAAGAAGGAGGACAAATCATATAGGTCCAATTCTTTCTCCCGAAGGAATGATGGAGACGGTGGAGGATGTCAAGGGGGAAGTGTTTAGACACTTTAATGATAAATTTAAAGAGGAGGAGGAGGTGAGACCTCTCTTGGATGGAATAGTTTTCCAAAAGGTGAGTGATTCCGACTTGGTTTTCCTCGAAAGACCTTTCTTAGAAGAAGAGATAAAAGAAGCTTTATGGAGTTGTGGCGGATCGAAGAGCCCGGGGCCGGATGGATATTCCCTTCTTTTTTTCAAGAAGTGTTGGCATTTTCTTAAAGAAGATATTGTGGGATTCTTCAAAAGTTTCTATGATGGTGGTTGTCTTTCAAAAGCGGTAACGTCTTCTTTCATTACTTTGATCCCAAAATCTAATAACCCCATTTCTTTAGATGATTATCGACCGATTTGTTTGGTTGGAAGCATGTACAAGATCATGGCTAAGCTATTGGCGGGTAGACTAAAGAGGACCCTTGGGAAGATTATCTCTCAATGTCAAAGTGGTTTTGTTCCGGGGCGTCATATGTTGGATGGTGTTGTTGTGGCAAATGAAGTGGTGGATTATGCTAGGAAAGAAGGGTCGGATTGTTTACTTTTTAAAGTCGATTTTGAAAAGGCTTATGACAAGGTAAATTGGAACTTTTTGAGGTATATGCTTAGAAGGATGGGTTTCGGTGATAGATGGAGTGGTTGGATGGAAAAACTTGTGTTCAAAAGCCATATGTCGGTTCTTGTGAATGGAAGCCCAACGAAGGATTATGAGGTGGGCAAGGGATTGCGGCAAGGAGATCCTTTATCGCCGTTTCTTTATGTGATAGTAGCGGAAGCTTTAACGGGGTTGATTAGGAAATCTATTGAAGTGGGGGATTTTGAAAGCTTTTCAATTCATCGGAAGTGTGACGTGGACGTTCTCCAATTTGCGGATGACACTCTTTTGGTGGGGAAAGGTACATGGAAACATGTGTGGGCCATAAGAGCGGTTCTAAAAGCCTTTGAGTTGGTTTCGGGTTTGGGAATTAATTACCACAAAAGTAAGTTGATTGGGATAAATGTCAATGAAGGATTCTTGGAAGCCGCTTCCTATGTTCTTTCTTGCAAGATCGAAGAGAGCAACTTCCTTTTCCTTGGGATTCCGGTTGGCTTCAACCCAAGGAAATATGAAACTTGGGGTCCGCTTATTTCCAAGTTGAAGCACCGGTTGGCGGGGTGGAAAAATCGGTTCCTTAACATTGGTGGTAGAATAACTTTGTTGAAATCTATTTTGAGTTCTTTAACCGTGTTCACTATGTCTTTTTATAAAATGCCTCGCAAGGTAGTAAAGGAGGTCACACGGATTCAAAGCTCTTTTTTATGGGGTGGAAGAGAAGGTAGGAGGTGCATACATTGGATTAGTTGGAGGGAGGTAACTCAACCGTTCGAGAAAGGAGGAATTGGAGTAAAAAATGTGGCGGACTTTAATTTGGCTCTTTTAAGTAAATGGAGGTGGAAAATTCTTAAAGGGGAGGATTCTTTGTGTCTTAATATTCTTAAGGCGCGATATGGTGATTTAGGGGTGAAGGTTATGGGTGGAGTTATCTCCCCGAGGAGTAAGAGCGGGGAGTCCGTGTGGTGGAAAGACATCATGAAGTTGGGAGCAAACTCTTTTTTTGACCCGTTTGTTTCTTTTTGCAGGTTCTTTGTTCATAATGGGTTTAATACTCCCTTTTGGGAAGCGAGGTGGTTAGGCGGATTGGTTTTGAAGGAAGAATTTCCAAATCTTTTTGAGGCTTCTTGCTTGAAGGGAGTTTCGGTGGCGGCGATGGGAGGTTGGGTGGACGATAAGTGGTTATGGGGGAAATGTGGTATTCCGGAAAACCGGATGTACTCTCCTCGTGTCTTGACCGAATGGGGATCCTTGTGCACTTTGTTGGAGGCGTTTGGAGGGTTGGGCGCGTTTAAGGATGAGGTGGCGTGGGACCGTATAGGGGTTGATTCCTTTTCGGTAGCATCTTGTTATGAAGCTTATGCTATGCACCGGACTCCTCTTGGCCCGTGTGGAAGATATTATGAGGCTAAATCTTTGGTGTGGAAAGCGGATGTTCCTTTTAAGATTAAGGCTTTTGGGTGGAGGATCCTAGCTAATAGACTTCCAACAAAAGATCTCTTGGTTATTCGAGGTATTCCTATCCTTCCCGATGATTTACTTTGCTCCTTTTGTCGTATTGTTCCGGAAAACCGGGATCATTCTTTTTTTGCTTGCCCTTGTGTAAAGCGTATTTGGAGGGATATAGCTTTTTGGATAGGAAAACATGGTTTAGGGGAGGAAGAGAGCTTGTCAAATTTTATGGATTGGCACTCTTTTTGTAAATCAAAAAAAGTAGGTGTAAAGAAATTAGATGTCATTTGGTTGGCCACGACTTGGTCCATTTGGTTGAGCCGAAATGGGATGTGTTTTAGGTCGGAGGATTGGAATTTAGATGACTTGGTTTGGAGCATTAAATGCTTGGTTTGGAGGTGGTCTTTTTGTGGAGAAATTACCCACGCCAATTATTCTTATTATGATTTTGTTAAGGAACCATTGCGGTTCTTGTCATAATTTTAATTGGGTGTTAATTTCTTCGTTTTTTTTTTCTTTCGGCCTTTCTTCTTGTGTTCCGGTCTAGTGCCGCTCTTTTGTAAACAGGATTGAGAACCCTTAGTTCTCCTATCAATATATCTCTTGTTTACTAAAAAAAAAATATATATATATATATATATATATATATATATATATATATATATATATATATATATAGAGAGAGAGAGAACATAACATTGTTATTCATAAAATAAAACTTTGAACAGTCTGCACGATCAACGACTTCTTTTATTAGGAAACAAACAGTGTCAAAGACCTAAAATCATGTTGATAATCAAAATAAATAAAAAAATAAAACAAAACTAAGTAACAACATTGATAATTTACTTACACCAATATCAGATCCATCCTTGAGTGCAGAGTTTTTTCTCCATGTCATACGTTGAGATGGTGGCAAATATCCTGACCTTTGGCATTCAAAAAATAAAATGCTTTTGGTTAATGCATCACCATAGTCAAGTGCAACTGATTTTACCATTATAGTAGACATTATCATTGTTACTAACAATGACAATTTTGACAATATTGTTATTATGTTTCCTCTCATTTTTTTAGGTAACTCTTTGTTCAGTTTCAATTTCTAAGTATGTTAAGACCATTCACCATGTTTAGAATATATATATATATAGTTAAAAAGCAATGGAGCATTTATTTGTTGAGATTGTGATATCTGAAATTTGATATCTGAAATCATGTGTAAGGAAAATTTTATTATTTTGCTTATCTTAATTCCTTTCTTAGATAAGATGAAAGATAATTTATTTAGAAAAATTATAGATTTTGATATTTTAAGTAGCACTTTAGTAGATTGATTTAGGTTAGTTACTATTATGTTCAAAAAGACTGTGTCATTCGGATGGATATTTAGAATACTATTATATCTAATTCCTTTTGAATAAAAATCAATGAAATTATAGAATAATAAAGCATTTAACTAACAAAAAATGCAGTAAATTTTTAAATAAAATGAGAAATAAAATAAACATTTACTTTATTTCATTAACTTTGGTCAAAAGAAATATTACCAAACACACCTTACCATTTCAAGTGACACAATCACAAGAAATTTATATTATTCACTTTTATTTAATTACTTTATTTTATTTTCATCAATTTTATTATACAAACTTATCTAAATTTATATTAAATTACGAAAATAAAATAAAAAATAAATAAAAATGGATATTATAAAGTTCTTGTGATTGTGTCAATTAAGTTGCTAAGATGTGTTTTGTAATATTCGATTTCTAAAAGTTAACTTAAACTCTGTTTGGTAAGACAACTTTTCGAGCTTATAGCTTATGTCTTATGTCTTATAAGCTCATATGATAATTTAGACTCATTTGATAACGGTCTTTTCATCACGAGCTTATAGCTTATTTTACTAGCTTATAGCTTATTTTTCAGACGCTATTTCAAATAGCGTTTTAGCTTATGTCTTATAGCTTATTAGTTTTTCTTCCTTTTTTATCCTTATTATTTCAATTAAAATCCATTTTTAACCCTTATAATTTATTTTAATTTAAAATAAAATAATTATATATTAAATATCTTTTATGTCATTTTACATTTATAAGTTAATTGAACCGCTAATTTTACCAAACACTTTAATGAGCTTATAAGCTATCGGTCTCAACCATCCGCTATAAGCTATAAGTCATCCGTCATCAGCCATCAGTCATAAGCTATAAGCTATCAGCTAGCTTATCAGTCAACCGCTTTTTTTACCAAACATACCCTTATTTAAATTTATATATTTAATTTAATTTTGTAATTAATTAAGTATAATAAACTACTAATAAATAGTGCTTGTCAATTTTTATCAACCAATTTATCTAAATTATCTATATGTTTAATTTGTTTAATTAATTAAGAACAACTGCTACAAGAAATATTTGTTGTAGTTAGAGAATTTTGTGTAGGGTAAATCATCTCGAAAAATATAAGACATTGTCGGAGTTAAACCCTTGCAAAGCTTAAAATTAAAAGAAAATTTCTTCACCCACCTCCTAACCTTCTTGCTCACCCCTGGTGAATTTACAACACTACCCCTTGTTTCGGAAGTTCATTTCCGAAAAGGTACTTTTTTTTTGAAAAAAAGGTGTTTTCGGAAATGTATTTCCGAAAACGTGTTTTTTTTTATTATAAAATATTGATTTCGGAGATGCATCTCCGAAATAAAGTTACATTTTTAGAAAATGTGGTGTTTCGGAAGTTCATCTCCGAACGCACTCCCTTGAGGGAATTCGGAAATGAACCTCCGAATTTATGTCTGGAAAGAAGAAAAATGGAAAACAACAACGATTCGCTTTATTTAATCGGGTAAAGATTACAACGATAATATTACTGAAAATTAAAGTTACATATTGTTGAACACGGGTAGGTGGGGATGAGTCAACATTTTGATTACGTCGTCCGCCGATCTTTGAAGTTTCGCGTCCAACTCGATCGGGCCTTTCGAAGAAAATCGGTCGAACGTTGTCCACATAACCGCTAAATCTTCGTCGTTCTTGATCTCAAAAGGTGTGAACTTAATGCCTCCCTCGTCGTTAAGCGATGGCGAGCGGTACTCGAGCTTGACAACCTTTCGATTCTCGGGATAGCGCAAAAGCGTGTTGAGCGACGGTATCAACTCCGCAAACGGCGTGTCGCGCGAGAAGCAAAATTGGAACGGCATCGGGTAGCCGGTTTCAAAGTAGACGAATGCTAGGTGGGAGTAGGTTTGTGTCATTTGTGTTTTGTGGTGTGAAGAGGATGTAGAAGAGTGTGTGGTATTTATAGACTTATTGGAGCATTGATGGCCCAACAAACCTTATCCTGCCTCAGGGGACATTTCGGAAATGAACTTCCGAAAATAGGAGGCAGACAAGCATATTTCGGAAGTTCATTTCCGAATTATGCAGAAACAGACATAAACTTTGCATTTTGTTGATTGCTTAGTGTGTTGTGTAAATTGAACAAATGAAATTGACATTAAACATAAATTACACAAAGATGACATAAAACATACTTATATTATATATGTATTGAATCGGTCCGATTTTACATGATAAACAACAATACATACAAAAAATGATCGTTACAAACAAAAATGATCCGGAACGAACTAAAATTCACCGAACCAATCGGTGGATCCTAAGTCCAAAATAGGCACGTCCTTCGACCGCTCTCTATTTTGCTCGCGCTCTTGGCTCATCATTTCTTCAAACTCCGCCATTCTTGAAACGAAAGGATCCGGCCAAGTCTCCGTCTCATTTGAACGATGTGCGGTCCATTGACAACAAGTAGCCGGTATAGGACACCCCGGTTTCAAAAACACTTGGACGAAGTGCCGCGATCGTAGATACCCGATGCATATGATCCGACCCGACGAGTCTAATGGCGGTCGACTATGAAGTGGAAAGAAAGTCTCACTTAGTCCAAACCTCGTCAAATCGACGCATACAATATCATAGGCACTTGCTATTAGATGACCCATATCGGGGAATGACATCCACTTCGAGACCGGAGCGATACCGGTAAGTGATGGAACAAGTGAATCATGAATTTTCGCAAAATTTTCTTGATTTTCATATAGTCGGCCGTAGATGTCCCGATACGAAGTCAACTCCGCAATGAGTTCCCGTCGGACTAAAGTGTGATTATTTTCCCCTTTACCGAGCAAACCCGCAACGGCCCGATATCCACAATTGCCGTCGCCGCCAACATCAACGATGTTATCGATATATTTGTGCATAAAAAGTGGCATCTCATCAATGTAGACAATTGGTGATTTTTTGATCGGCGGTGTGCGAGGTGGCTTCGAAATACGGGCTCCTTTGTTACCACTACACTTAGACTTCGGTGTCTCATGAATTTCCGGGAACGATGCATCCACATGTTCAAAATAGGAAGGAGATCGTTTTGTTGACGTGTCATCTTGTGTAATTTTGGACTTTTTCGGTGCACCTTTCGTTTTAACCGGTTGAGATGGCAGTTTCAAATTGGTGGTCTCCGGAAATGCGATCTTTCGCAATTGTTCTTTTATGTGCATTTTTGTTGTGTCGTCCGCTTTAGCAAACTTCTCCATTATCACTTCCAACTCGTCGGAGATGGTGATTTTGGAGTCATTTTCTTTCGGCGGGTCAAAATCATCAAAACGAAGTTTCTTCCAATGGTCGGCTACCTCATCCATGCGTATGGGTGAATTCAAATTTTTCTTTTTTGCAAGTATACAAGCACACGGAAGTCCATATGTAGTTCTAATGGTGCACCCACATAATGAACTATCCTTCCCCGTGGTCTCCGACCGCTTAGCTTCATGAAACAAAAAATTCAAACCCGTTCGAGATATGTTGTAAATCAATTGGGAGAATAGAATTTGGCCCTTATACCGGTGTTCCATAACCATCTTGCTCCAACCGAACGATGTTTGAATTTCATTGTGTTGATTTTCAAGCATTTGGTTCACGGTGTCCCATCCGCGACACAAATCTCCCTTGCTATCACCCAACCACCTCTTGAAGACCGCATGTGCGGATTCCACTCGGTTAGTCGTGGTGCAACCAAGATGTCTAACCCGATTTGTCCAAGCGCACACGACTTTTTCTCTAACTTTGTCAAGAATGGTGGATTCGACGTAATGACAAAAAGTCTTAATGGAACCACACAAAGACCTAAAGTGTACCAATTTCTTGGTATAATCCTCTTCGGAGTATGCATCCAAAATTCCCCTCCATGCCGACATTATCCTATCAACCACAACACCGGCTTTGACAACTTTACCATTTTCATCCGGCCTATCTTTTGTCCCAACCGCGGGTTTCAACTTGCTTCTCACGTTGCAAGTTATGTGATACCGGAAAAGTAAAGCGGTAGATGTCGGGAAGACGGTATCGACCGCATTCATCAAAGCATTGTCCCGATCGGTGACAATGACGTTTGGCATAACCTCTTGATCAACTAACAAAGACTTGCAAATTCCCAAGGCCCACGTAAAGTTGTCTTCTTTTTCACACTCCAAAAAAGCAAACCCCACCGAATAAGTCTTGTTCGTCGAGGTCACACCGACGATCTCTAAAAGAGGAAGTCTATACTTGTTTGTCTTGTACGTCGAATCCATGACAAGAATGGTTGGAAATGTGTTGAATAATTTGATACTTTCGGGATGAGTCCAAAAAATATCACGCACCGTAACTTTGTCCTCGGAGGTTCGGAAGCTTGAAACATAATTGTTATCGCCTAGTAGTTTCAAAAGTTGTTGCATTTCCGACCGAGGGCCCATATTCAAAACCTTGAGATTGTGCCGTTCATTGTAAATTTACTTGATATTTGAAACGCTATCCGGTTTCTTACGCTTCAAATCGGCAAGTATGTTGCGAGGCGCCACTTTGACTATAGTTAGGTCCGATATCACATTCCTCTCTTCGCGGGACAAACGACACGCCATTGGATGCCCGTGTAACTTGACATCCAAGGCATGATTATGCATTCCACAAATTACGGTTAACCGCCACAAATCATCAACCCTCCGAGTGGCACGCAACTTAAACGGACACCCGCACTTTCTCGATCCCGTGTCCTCGTGTTTTAGCACCCGGTTTGATTGTACATAACTACCACCCCGTTCGCAATTCAAAACAATGAAAGCTTTCTGCCTACTATTTCCGTTGTCCGACCTTAAAATAACAATTCCAAATCCATGTTTGTTAGCTTCCTTCCGAACCCAATCAATCAATTGTTCGCGACTACCGAAGCTCCGATCATTTGTAAAATGTTGCCGAACATCGACCGCATTGATCATAGGAGTAACGTCAATAACCGGATCGTTATTAACGTTGACCATTTCCGGAACTAATACTCCATCGTCTTGCACAATGTTGTCCGGATGCACCATACCTAACAAATGAATAAATTAGCAAAATTGGCCAAAACTGTTTTTTTAAACTGCCAGGGCATATTTCGGAAGTTCATTTCCGAAATTTTTTAGGTAATATATTTCGGAAATGAACTTCCGAACCATATCAGTTTTCAGCATAAATTTGTTGAATCAATGTAGTGAAATAGAGGATGAAATGAGAGATGTTTACCTGAAATTGTAGCTTTCTATGCTCCCTTTAACGTGATCAACGGTTTGAAACTTGATTTTAGGGCGAAAGATTGATGGAGATTGATTGGGTTTTAGAGAGGGTTTTGAGAAGTTTTGGAGAAAAATGATGAAATAGTGAAGGAGGGAAATTTGTATATGCAGCAACAGTTTCGGAAACGAACTTCCGAAAATATGCACGGATTTTGAATTTTTTTTGACTTCGGAAATACATCTCTGAAAACACCACTTTTTTGGTGTTTTCGGAGATTCATTTCCGAAGTCAACAAAAATTCAA
>NW_026705814.1:300000-425959 GCF_029867415.1 Vicia villosa | reverse complement strand
TTTCTCTCAAAGATGCCAAAGCCATGATTGAACTGGGTGATTGCACAGTATGGGGACAGCTTCCCGATATACCCTACAAGTCTGACAAGCTAGGCCTGGGCTATGATAGTGAAGATCAAAAGAATGATCAAGGTCCTCGTTCTGGAGGATTAATGTCACACTTCGTCAGCCAAGAAGTAAACGCTATTGAAGATGAAGGAGTGTTCTTGAACCATATCATTCAGCCATATCCAGATGAGATTCCACCCATTTCCATGGGAATGTGGGATGCTGTGGGAGAACCAAGTGACGGGTATAATTATCAGTATACCGCACCTCAGAATTCTTATGTTGCTATGGAAGACATTACCCCGACTGGATGGGGTGATCAAATTGAAAATGACGAAAATTTCACAAGTCCCGTCACTGAGCAATATCAAAATCCACCCAAAGAAGTATGGGACACGCTAGGAGAATCCAGCGGCAAATATGACTATATGGTGAAATATTCCGCTCCTCCGAGCTCACAAATTGCTATGAAGGACATTGTCCCAACTGGATGGGATGAACATTACGATGACAATTTCGCTTTTGAAAAAGCCAGGGAAATACCAAATAACGAAGGTTGCTTTCTGTCAGAATACACTCCTCACCAGGATGCACAAGTCTCTATTCAAAACATCATCCCGACTGCATGGGACGGCCTTATCGAGCATCTCGCTCAGCCAACAGAGATATCTCAGCCTGGGCTCTCGTATCCAGCAGAGTATATCCCTTATCCCGAAGGATCACCGGCTCATTTTCCCACTAATGAAATCAATGCTGTGGAAGATGAAGAAGACAACTGCAACTGGAACAGCTGGATACTCCCTGCTCACAACAGTGGATTGAACAACTGGAAAGCTGAGGATGTGATCTCCTTTGACCAGGAGTAAATGCCATTTCCTGTTTTCTTTATGTATATTGTGCAAAGATAAAAATGGTTCCTGAACAATCGAACCATGAGCCTGAAAGCCGTGTGCCTTGCCCAAAGCGCACTGGTCCTTTTATAAGGGCTTATCATATCATGATCATGTGCATTCAATAAAATCATGGGACGCTTGCATATTTAAATTTTGTGATCCTTTTTCTTTCTTTCTTCGCTTTCAAATAGCTATGTTTTTTCTTCACACACACTCACATAACTAACATGCAGATTCACATACACTCTGGATCCAGTCAACAACGATTCTGCTATTGCCCGTCATGACTTTGAAAGTCCGATCTACCAAACTGAGGACAAAAGTGAGGAAGATTGTGAAGTGCCAAGAGAAATTGCAAGGCTGCTAGAACAAGAAGACAAGGCCATACAGCCTCACGAGGAGCCAATTGAGGTCATCAACTTGGGCAGCAACGAAGAAAAGAAAGAAGTCAAAATAGGGGCTGATTTAGAACACAACATCAAGCAAAGACTGATTCAAATGCTGCGAGACTACGTCGAGATATTCCTCTGGTCCTATGAAGATATGCCAGGCCTTGACACGGACATTGTAGTTCATCGACTGCCAATCAAAGAAGGTAGCATTCCAGTCAAACAGAAACTACGAAGGAGTAGGCCTGATATGTCAAAAAAGATCAAAGACGAGGTTGAAAAACAGTTCAATGCCGGATTCCTAAAAGTTGTAAGTTATCCTCCTTGGATAGCTAACACCGTGCCTGTACCTAAAAAAGACGGGAAAGTCAGAATGTGCGTGGACTACAGAGATCTGAACCAGGCAAGCCCCAAAGATGATTTCCCTTTACCACACATCGATGTACTGGTTGACAATACCGCACAAGGCAAGGTATTCTCCTTTATGGACGGATTCTCAGGGTACAATCAAATCAAGATGGCACCCGAAGACATGGAAAAAACAACCTTCACAACACCCTGGGGAACCTTTTGTTACAAAGTAATGCCCTTTGATCTGAAAAACGCAGGAGCAACCTATCAACGTGCAATGGTAGCGCTATTTCATGATATGATTCATCAAGAAATAGAGGTGTATGTCGATGACATGATTGCAAAATCCAACACCGAGGAAGAACATCTGGGTCATTTACACAAGTTGTTTGACAGACTCAAGAAATACAAGTTGCGACTGAACCCAAATAAGTGTACCTTTGGAGTAAGATCCGGCAAACTCTTAGGTTTCATCGTCAGCAGCAAAGGTATTGAGGTTGATCCCGCCAAGGTTAAAGCCATTCAAGAAATGCCTATACCTCGTACCGAGAAACAAGTCAGAGGATTCTTGGGACGTCTAAATTACATCGCCCGATTTATTGCCCACATGACTACTACTTGTGTGCCGATCTTCAAACTTTTGAATAAAGATCAAGTGGAAAGGTGGAATGACAAATGCCAGTTAGCCTTTGACAAAGTCAAAGAATATCTCCAAAAACCTTCAATCTTGTTGCCACCTGTGGAAGGCAGACCTCTGATAATGTACCTAACTGTGTTAGAAGACTCAATGGGGTGTGTACTAGGACAACATGACAAATCCGGCCGAAAGGAGCACGCAATCTACTATCTTAGCAAAAAGTTTACCGATTGTGAAACAAGATACTCACTACTCGAAAAAACTTGTTGTGCCTTAGCTTGGGCGGCTCGCCGACTAAGACAGTACATGCTAAATCACACCACTTTCCTAATCTCCAAGATGGATCCCATCAAATACGTGTTCGAAAAACCTGCTCTCTCTGGAAGAATAGCGAGATGGCAAATGATCTTAACAGAATATGACATTCAATACACTTCACAAAAAGCAATCAAAGGAAGTGTGGTAGCTGATCATCTGGCTCATCAAGCAGTGGATAATTATCAAGCATTGAACTTTGACTTCCCAGACGAAGACATTATGCTAGTCAATGACTACAAACAACCAGGACCAGAAGAAGGACCCGAGCCAGGATCCCGGTGGACTATGGTTTTTGACGGAGCTTCTAATGCACTTGGCAATGGCATCGGAGCTGTGATCATTTCCCCCGCAGGAGGTCATACACCATTCACTGCCAGGTTATGCTTCAATTGCACTAACAATATAGCCGAATACGAAGCATGTATTCTGGGTCTTAAAGCTGCAATCGATCTAAGAATCAAATTCCTGGAAGTCTACGGAGACTCAGCCTTGGTAATCTACCAAGTCAAAGGGGAATGGGACACGAAGCACCCGAATCTAATTCCTTACAAAGAATATGTGCTGAGTTTGATTCCTTACTTCGAAGAAATCACTTTCGAACACATCCCACGCGAGGAAAATCAACTAGCTGATGCTTTAGCTACCATGTCATCCATGTTCAAAGTCAGGTGGGACAACGAGGCGCCTATGATCACCATTTACAGGCAAGATGAACCATCATATTGCACTGAGATCAATACCGAGGGAACAGAAGAAAAACCATGGTTCCATGAAGTAAAAAGATATCTCGAAGCTCAGGAGTACCCTGAAGGGGCATCCATTAACGACAGAAAGTTTCTAAGGAGATTTGCTGCCAAATTCTTTCTAAGCAATGGAACCTTATACAAACGCAACCATGACTCGACTTTACTTCGCTGTGTAAACAAGAAGGAAGCAGAACAAATCATGAAAGAAATACACAATGGTGCCTTCGGTACTCATTCCAGTGGACATACAATGGCTAAAAAGATCCTTAGAGCAGGTTATTATTGGTCTACCATGGAAACAGACTGCCATCATCACTCCCAAACATGTCACAAATGCCAGATATACGCTGACAAAGTACATGTACCTCCAGTTCCATTAAGCGTCCTGACGGCTCCTTGGCCTTTTGCAATGTGGGGTATTGATATGATTGGAGAAATCAAACCTACTGCCTCCAACGGACATC
Source organism: Vicia villosa (assembly GCF_029867415.1). Classification (NCBI taxonomy): domain Eukaryota; kingdom Viridiplantae; phylum Streptophyta; class Magnoliopsida; order Fabales; family Fabaceae; genus Vicia; species Vicia villosa. The sequence goes on along the minus strand of NW_026705814.1, from coordinate 422,113 downwards.
GCTTTATCCTGGTCGCTATTGACTACTTCACAAAGTGGGTAGAAGCAGCTTCATTTGCTTCTGTTACCAAGAATGTGGTGGCCCGGTTCATCAAACATAATCTCATTTGTCGGTACGGCATCCCTGAACGGATTATCACGGACAATGGCACAAATCTAAACAACAGAATGATTACTGAACTTTGCACACAGTTCAAGATCAAACATCATAATTCTTCTCCATATCGACCAAAGATGAACGGCGCGGTGGAAGCTGCCAACAAGAACATCAAGAAAATCATACAAAAAATGACAGTAACCTACAAAGACTGGCATGAGATGTTACCTTTTGCTCTTCATGGTTATCGCACATCTGCGCGTACTTCAACAGGGGCAACTCCATTCTCCTTAGTCTATGGTATGAAGGCAGTTCTTCCAATTGAAATTCAGATTCCTTCCCTAAGGATTATGAAAGAAGCCAATCTAGACGAAGACGATTGGATTCAAACACGGTTGGACCATATAAACTTGATTGATGAGAAAAGGCTCGCAACTATTTGTCATGGTCAGCTATACCAAAAGCGTATGATCAAAGCCTTCAACAAAAAAGTCAAAAGTCAAGCATACCAAACTGGTGGCTTGGTTGTCAAACGCATCATCTTACCACAAGGTGATCCCAGAGGCAAATGGACTCCCACCTACGAGGGACCATTCATAATCAAGAAAATATTCTCCGGCGGCGCCATGTTGCTTACCACCATGGATGGCGAGGATTTCCCACACCCGGTGAATGCTGACATAGTCAAAAAATACTTCGCTTAAAAAGAAAAAAACAGCTCGCTAAGTTGAAAACCTGAAAGGGCAACTTTGGCAAAAAATGAGCGTCTCGGTGGATTGAAAACCCGAAAGGGCGGTCCAGGAAAAAATTAGAGACTAAACAAATACTATCCCGGTAGGCTGAAAACCTGAAAGGGCAGCCTAGGCAAAAGTTAGGGAATGAAGCATACAACTATGTTCCGTTCAGCTGCCTACTCCCCATCAAGATTCAACACCTCAAAGACACCGATCAGTCCAACCACTTTCTTCCAACAAGTGAGGGATGAGATGCTCGAAGACAGATTGGCAATAGCAGAATTGAAACTTGACTGGATTGTTTTCACATAGCTATTTATCTTTATAAATATTTTCCAAAACTTTATGACAGTTTCCTACTTCTAGGATTATTGTCTCCCTGTGCTAATCAGCCTATCATGGCTCTTTTTCAAAAATCAATGCAGCTTAGGCTCAAAAATCACCATTTTCACTTTTTCTGTTTTAAATACGTAAACGTCCCAATGATAATTCTGAATGAACATGTGCATTTGAATATGATTGATGTTTACCAGGAAAAACAGGAATAGCATTCAGGTAATGTCCCAATTATCTGGACATCATCCCATCAGAAGAAAATCCCCAAGAGAAGCGCATTTCTCAGCAAAATCCTCAAAAGAGATTTTATCTTCAAAAGAAGTCTTATCCCCCAGCAGGGTTGTTCCAGATTACTATCTTCAGAAGGTGTGATCCCCGCACCCGGACTTGGTCAGATAGTGCATCGGAGGATTATGCATCTTCCTCATTCCCATTTGAAAGGGCATCAGAACTTCCAGCTACCTTTCATTCCCAAGTGATAGTCAAAGATCCTTCAACAGAGTACCATGGTTCTCAAAGAATTTCCCCAGCCGAGGGTACTCAAACAAGACAAAAGATCATTAACAATCACAATATAGTCATATCCAGATGACTGACGGAAATTTATTTTCCCAAATAGAAGCTTGACATCATATTCACACATTCATATTCATATTCATACATCATACATCATACATCATACATCATACATCATGCATCATGCGCATATTCATACGCATATTCATACACAACATAACATGCCTATTTCTCCTTTAGCTCACATTACATGCATCATAAACATTGCATATCGCTAACTTGATTTTTTTCAGGTAGACAGATATCTTCAACAAAGATATTCTCAATCACATGCAGTATTCACCTGAGTTCCATGAACGATTCTCTCAGATATAATCAAGCCGAAGATTCATTCTGATCACTTATCAACTCAAAAACAAGCATCAAAGATCTAAAGTCGATACCTCAGACGGTTCCAGAACGATCTAACATCACAGATCTAAGTCGATACCTCAGACGGTTCCAGAACGATCTAACATCGCAGATCTAAAGTTGATACCTCAGACGGTTCCAGAACGATCTAACATCGCAGATCTAAAGTTGATACCTCAGACGGTTCCAGAACGATCTAACATTGCAGATCTAAAGTTGATACCTCAGACGGTTCCAGAACGATCTAACATCGCAGATCTAAAGTTGATACCTCAGACGGTTCCAGAACGATCTAACATCAAAGATCTAAAGCTGATACCTCAAACGGTTCCACAATGATCAACTTTCAAAATCTAAAGCAGAAAAAACTTTGGACAAGTTCCGTAGCAATCATCCTCCTAGACTTAAAGCGGTAACCTTGGACGGTTCCGAAACAGTCAACACAAAGGCTTTCAAATCCTTCATCAAGATATAATCAATGGATTCATTCTGATGAACAAACCCTCAACCCATTTACCAGGTGGCATCTGAAAGCCCATCTCAGGTAATGTTTCAATCTGCCAACAACATTTCGCAGACGACATTCAAATGCAACTTCCAACATCTCTTCTGATCAAGGTAAGTGCAAATTTTCAGGGCATCTAAATATTCAATCATCTTCTACCTTCAGATTTCAGACAACCTCTTCAGGTTTAAGAAGATTGAATAGGGGCAACTGTTATACCCCAAAATTTGCCCGCATCTTTTTTCAAGAAAACTCCAATCTGAAAATTAAGAGTCTCATATAATCATGGATTTTTATTTCAACAAATATCCTGACATATGAAATACTTAGTTTTTAGAATTTTTCTTATACAGTAATTTGGCTTGCAGTTGAATTTATTCTTACGCAAACGCCAAATACTGTTTATTACTTCACACATGCTATTTATTTATTTACAGATAAATAGTACTGACACAATTGGTACAGAGTTAAATCTTTTTGCAGGCGCGGAATCAGGAAACTCAGACTGTACTGGTAACAGTCAGTCGACAGTCAAACTGCCTGCAGTACAATTCTCAGTGTTTTGTACCATCAATCAAATCAATATTTTACAATTCAAAATTCCAAGATTTTTGTTCTAGAAGTCTTCTGAATATCACGCGATTAGGAGAGACTCAACACTGCACAAAAATCAGGTACGCTTAACTGTCTCCTACACAAACAGTCCCTGACTAGGGTTTTCTTGTTTTTACAGGAGAAACAAGTTTTTGAGACCTCAAATGGATTTCATGCACATCCATATATCTCAAAGTACCATCATACAAATTTTCAAACTTCAATTCACTCAGACGCACCGTCAGCAGCTCAAACAGTCAACAGACGACCCGTTTGACCAAAAAGTCAACAGACAGTCAAAAATGAATTTTTTTGTCAAAGTCCATATTTTGTCAAAGGATTCATCATTTGATCATTGGATGATCATAATTCATCAAGGAAAGATCAAAAATCAACAAAACCCTAAGATTCAAAATTAGGGTTTTTGCCTGAAAAGTCAACTCAACTTTGACTGGTCATAACTCTCTCATCCTTCATCCAAAAAATTCAAACCAAAGCTCATTTTGAAGGAAATTCAATTATCTTTCAAATGCAATTGATCCCATGGTCACTGCATTCACCATTTGAAAAATATGACCAAAGACATTACAGGTCATTTTCAAAGTCAACAAAAAGACACTTTTTTCAAAAAGACACCCAAGGAGCATCAAAAATCATTTTGACATGAGACCAAATACATTGGTTAGGGGACTCTTTGAGGTTTCCAAAAAGTGCAAGAACTCCTTCATATGACAAAAATTGAGGGATTTACACCTTGTTGAAGTTGGCTAAATTTTGGGAAAATGCATGAAACCAACATTGCTCAAAAATGCATTTTTTCCAAATGGGGCCAAGTTTTCATGGTTCAAACATGTTTGCCATGTTATTATGGGCCTCCCACGACCAAGACCAAGCCCATAACATTTTTCTCCATTTTTTGATTTTATTTTATCATTTAAGATTAAATTAAAAAAGAAAAAAAAGAAGGATAAAGCATAGCTTATTTTCTAAGCTAAAGTCTCCACATGGGACTTAATTATTCAGCAAGGAAGGCAGCAAAGGAAGCCTAGAGCAAGAGTGTGGAAGATTCAAGCAATGGTTGCTTAGATTTTAAGTTTGAAAGTCAAGATTCCAACAAAGACAATCAAGGCTTATTAGCTTAGTTCCTAAGCACTTTAAGGCTTATAAATAGGCTAGAATATTTCAGCAACAAGGGGGCAAAAAAAGAGAGCACGAAAATATTGCCAAAGCATAGCAAGAAACTTCATAAATTCTCTCAAAATTCCATAAACTTTGTAATTTTCAAATTCCATATTCCAATCAATATCAATACAAACAATCACTTCCAATCATCTCTTAAAGCAACATAGAGTAAGAATAAGTTCTTTGTTTGGTCCCATGAGAGTCGTAATAAGTGTATAAAGTTTTACATGAACATACACTCATAGCTTTCGTTTTCGTATGCGCGCTTAACTATAATACAAACTAATCATTTCTATGGGTTCCTAACATGATATAGAGATGATCCTACGTATCACATGTTAGCCATACACCCTAGAGCATCGTATGCCACTTTTGAACTCTAAAGATGCAAAGCTTTCGTTTTCATAGATAGAGTGGGTTTTAATCAAAACTAACACCACCAATGAACTCAGAGCATCCTAATTAGGGGATCTGGGTTGCTTTTGTTGTTTGAAACTAACGTTTTTGTAGGTTTCTAAAAGTATGGAAAAAGCAAAGAAAATCCGCAGGTAATGTTGCAGCTAAATCCGCAGCTAAATCCATAGGTAAAAGGTTGAAGAAGATGAATAGTATGTTGGAAATCTTGACCAGCACGCGTGGCACTTCTGGCACCTCTCATTCGCCAGTCAACCAGTCCTCCCATCCACGCGTGCATGGTGGGGCCCAACTGACTTATTGAAAGTCTTTGTGATCCCACGTGATCACTCTCATCCACGCCTACCATGTTCCCTCCAATCTGAGCCCTTGGATCATCTCAAATTTTCATCCAACGCATCAGACAAGCAACCCATACCATGGACTTTATGGAATTTCCACACCTGATCAGTATCCTTTTATTTTCTATTTTATTTTAATTTCTTTGCAAAATTAATTAAAAATAGTTTTAAAAATCCAAAAAATACACAAAAAATATTTTTAAGCTTCTAAAATAATATTTTATTTTCTGAAATAAAAATATTTTATTTTTCTTTATAATTTCAATATTTTGCATAATTAATTAGTATATATTTATATATTGGCTTTTTAATTATCTTAACCAATCAAAAAATCATAAAAAAAATTGTTCTTTATATTAAATATTGTTTATATACTATAAACTAATTTTGTACATATTTTGAATAATTTTCTCTTTAAGTTTTAATTATTTGTATAATTATGTATTAATTAGCTTAATTAATTTCAATTCAATTTCAAATCAATTTCAAAAATTCCAAAAAAAAATAGTTTTGCTTTAAAATTAATTGACAAATATTTTGTACATATTTTAAACTTAATTTCTAGGTTTAAATCTATTTTCATCTTTTTTTTTCTCTTCATTTTAATTTAATTAATCATGCATTAATTATAATTAAAATCAATCATAAAAAAAATCCAAAAACATCTCTATTTATTTTCTTGCTATTTAAAATTCCTAGATAAATGTATAGGATGTCAAATTCATGTAAATAGGCTAGTTTACATTTCCTGCACAATCGATGTAATAGCGTAGATTTATTTTCCGCACTTTACATTTCCGCATTTTAATTTCCAGCAAATATAAACTGCGTGTATGTCAAAGATAAAATTGAACCGTTAGATCACTAACTTCAAAGATAAAATATTTGAATCCAATCACAATCACACTTGCACCTTTTAAGGTAATCCCTTCTCATTCTTTTCAAAATCAAAGTCAAAATTCTGCTGTTTCGAGTACAAAATCGAACCTTTTGTTTGTATCCGGTGAAAGGATAGATTTTTAAAGGAAATAGGATAAAGACCTTACAACTCAGGGTAGACCTCCTAGTTTGCTTGCTCAAATCAAAACAAACAAAATTCTCATACACTGTTGTTTTTCAAAACAAAACTTTCCAAAAAGACAATATTTTGTATACATCCAAACACGGATCATTACAAAGTTAACGTTCTTTTCAAAACATCTTTCGAAAGATAAACAAACATTTTGTATACATCCGCACAAGGATCATTACAAATTCAATTTACAAAGGTATTTGAAACCACATATGAGCATTCTAAAGCAATTGAAAAGTAATCGAAAAACAAGTGAGCTAAGCAAACTTAAGAGCCCATGGATAACCATGGATCAAAGGGTGCTAACACATTCCCTTTGTATAACCTACCCCCTTACCCAGAATTTCTTAAAGGTCTTTTTTCTGTTTCTTTTATAAACCTTTCCTTAATTGGATAAAATAAAAGGTCGGTGGCGACTCTGTGAATTTTCAAAAATGCGAAAGCATAAGCGATAAAAAAGAGTCAGTTCACGTATCTCTCCCGCTCAGAGGTATGGCCCGAAAAAAAAACGGAGGTCCACAGTGTTACTCAACACGGGCGCCCGTGTTGCACCTCTGATTCTCTCCTTTCTTCTTTGTCTTGCTCCTTACTTCCGACATTTCTTGCAATGGGTAGAGTGAACAATCTCCTTGATCTGAGGCATCATTAAACAACTAAACCAAAGCATAAAATGGGATAATAAACTCGAAAACAAATGAAAGGATAAAACTTGCCAACACACTCATACATACTTAAACCAATTTAAAAAAACTAAACTATGACATTGAGCAGTGCGAAATACCTGGATTATCATCAGGAAAGTGACAAAAACATCATGAGATTCGTGACCGATCACAACCCCAAACTTATTTCATTGCTTGTCCTCAAGCGATGCTCGAGAAACAACCAAGGATCCCCCAAACTATTCACAAATATCTTACCACGGTACTGCTGAGATCTTTCGCAACTTCCTTCATCTTGGCCTTCCAATGATTTCCTTCTTCCCCGACTTTAGCGATTCAGCTATACTTCCACATTGAGGTGTCTCTTTACCTGCAAGCTTATTCACACTCTCACCAAAACTCTCGGGTTAAAGTGTTTGCACTCAATGATTAAAGCATGCAAAGTCAGCTCATAGGTTTGTATAACATTTTTCATCTCATACGCACACGACACATACTTTTTGAGGTCTTTCAAGGTTGTAACGGGGCTAAGGGAAAAGGTGGGATGAACAAACAAACGGGAGAACTAGTGGCTTTTGGCTTAGAATCAGAGTCATTACTTCACTCACTGTGTTATTTTACTGTTCACAATCACAAGTGTCGAACTCAGTTTCTTAAGATCCTTGAATGACTGCTCATGTATTTCTTTGAGCATCTCTTTTCTTTCACATCTTTGTTTTCAGATCAAATTCTCTTATAGGTAAGTGCTTTTTGTACTTATCATTTCTTTTTCTCTTTTTTTTTCTTTTTTCTTCTTTTTTTTTTCTGCACTTACCTACTCTTTTGTTTTCGGTGTACCGACCCCAAACTTAAATTGTTCCACAGATCAAAAAGTAACTACTCTTATCTAAGCAGGGTAAGGAAGTGTTTGGTTTATTTGTGAACTCATGCATGTAATCAAACAAAAAATGGTTGTATGGCTCAAACGGGGTTAACAAGGGATAACGTGAAAAGGTTAGCTTGAAAGACTCAGGTGTAAAACAAACAAGTGCCTCAGTGTGTAAACATGTGCATTAGAAATTCCAACAAATACTTAAACAAACCAAAAGTGACGATGACATACCTGACAAACTCTCATGATGATTTTGTATTTGGCTTTTTATAATCCTCACCGTGTCTGGTCAAGCTCACAGGGTCCAAAAACACTTCTTGTATGGTACAACTTTATCGCCTCATCGGGTCTACAAGTCTATCGTCTGGTCCAAAGCTTGAAAGTGCGTCTGATCATTAAGTTCAACAGTACCAACTCTTTGGGGGTTCCTTTCATCACTGCGACGTGCAATTTGGTTCACTATCTCAGATTCTCATCACTTGTCCTGCTAACAATTTCAGCATCCTGCACTGACATGTCATAGCTAACACACAAACTATCATAAAGTACTGACAAATTTAAAAGAAATACGAAATCAAAATAGAAAGAAAATACTAAAAGCGACAAATAGAACTCCCCCCCACACCTGAACTAAACATTGTCCGCAATGTTTTTGTACAAGCGTGAGAGGTACATACCGGACCTACTGAGGAGGGGGTGGAAACTGCAACATCAGACGTTGTATCATCTCGTGCATATCAGTGATCATAATTCCTTGACGGGTCTGCTCCTCGCCTTGCCGGGTTTGCTCAGTTCGCAGATGCCCAATTTCAAATTGGACCCATTCCCATTGATTCTGAGCCATAGAAGAGGATCATGAACCATAGGTGTTAAAATGAGAGGGCGCCTCTGGGAACTGATGCTGAGTCGGGTCTTCTCCGTCTCCTTGATCACCTGCATCAAAATCAGCATCTTGGTCGTCTCCTTCAGGAGCGACAGTAGTGTAGAGCCAGTTAGCACGATTAGAAGTGCTGGCTTTTGCCGGGTTAGGTAATTCAAACAAGAATCGACTTCTACTTGTCAACCAATAGCCACCATCAGAAATAGTAATCATGTATTGATGGATGAGTGATTCCATATCAATCTTAGTTTTACCTGCAATAGGAGTGTCAGTGTCCAATAATTCTTTATACCCAAAATGAACCGCAATTTGGGTGATAAGACCACCTACAGAAATTCCACCAAACGAAGCACGACCCACTTTGCCCAAAAAATCAGCCACAAATGCGGCAGCATTAAGCACATCATGATGCAACATTGCATAGAGGAAAAAGAGTTCCCTCATGGTCGCAACGCCATGGCTATCACCCCTGCCAATCACAGTATACGCAAGCCCTTTCTGGGCATACCGAATAAATGGATTCTGAATCCATGATGACTTAGCGCTTGCGGCGACATAAGCTTCCAAACCTGTGATATCTCCCCAAAATTGTTGTCCCAGGAATTCATCTGGAACGGCCCCAGGTCCATAGATGGGAAAACCGAGTACACCTCCTAACTCCTCTACGGTTAGCTCATGGGCTTTGTTAAACATACGGAACTTAAGAGTACCAAAGAAGTACTTAATAGACCCATTCGACTTTCTTTCTAACTTAAACTCTATGGTGCTTAAAAACTCAAGAGTGAGGCGTTCATAAGATGGTGCGTCCATATACATAAATTCCAACATACCCACAGAATGAAATAGCCTATCAATTTCGGTTTTTATGCCTAGGGTATTCATAGTGTTTTCCCAGATATACCTTGTTGGAATGAGCTTCCGTTTGACATGAGCCATATATCTTTGGTGATGCTTAGGGTCCTCAAAAAGAATGTCATGAGGATTGGATTGGCGGACCGGGCGTTTGCGAGTGCCCGCAGTCTCAGCAACTTGCTTACCCGTGTTGGTTCTCTTTTTTGGTCGCATGATTTGTACCTACAAGAAGAAAATCAAAAACAAAAAAATTTGTGAATTAGGAGAAAAAGTTACCGTAGAGTTGGAGAGGGTGAGGAGTAGAACACTTTTTGTGAAGGGTGTGATGCGTTTTGAGTAGTGTGGAGGGAGAAGTTGGAAGCTTTGTGGAAGGGTTTTAATGGAGTTTTAGGTTTTTGAGAGAGATGGAGGTGGAAGAAGAAGGTTTATGAGAAATAAAAAAAGAAAGTATGGAGATATGGAGAGAGAAACGAATTTGATTGGATAGGAGTGAGGTGGGATGGGTGGGGTCCATGGGCCCATTTAAAAAAATTTGAAATTTTTTTCTCGTACAGGCAACACAGTCCGTGTTACCTAACACGGCCACCCGTGTTGCCCCACTGCTCAAATGTGGAATACTCAATTGCTCCCAGTGGACGCAACACGGACCGTGTTATGCAACACGGCCACCCGTGTTGCTCCACAGTTTCTTCACCCCTTTTTTTTTCAAATTTCTCGCTCGGGCAACACGGCCACCCGTGTTGCACCCCTGGTTCCCCTTCACAAATATTTGCTTTTCCGCCTTTTCCTTATCTTTCCTCACCTTGTATCCATCAGTGGAACTAGCTTTACCTGAAAAATGGAAACTACACAACAAAAGAAAACAAAGGGAATGAATTAGGAAAAAACGGTGGGTTGCCTCCCACGAAGCGCTTCGTTTAACGTCGCATGGCTCGACGGTCGTTCATCTTATCATGTAAGACGAACATTATCAATCAGTCCACACTCTTGTCCTTGATAGTAAGGCTTCACCCTCTGTCCATTCACTTTAAATGTGTCCCCGTTGGTTTGATTTTTTAATTCTATTGCTCCATGGGGGAAGACTTTGTGAACCACGAATGGTCCTGACCATCGTGACTTTAACTTTCCAGGGAACAGTTTCAACCTGGAATTAAACAGCAACACCAACTGACCTTCCCATAGTTCCTTTTTCTGAATCCTCTAATCATGCCATTTTTTGGTTTATTCCTGATAGATTTTGGCATTCTCGTATGCTTGATTTCGAAACTCTTCCAACTCATGAAGTTGAGTCGTTCGAGCTTCACCGGCTTTCAGAAAATCACAGTTTAGGAATTTGGTGGCCCAAAAGGCTTTGTGCTCGAGTTCGAGCGGTAGGTGACATGCCTTCCCATACACCAATTGATACGGAGACATACCTATTGGTGTCTTGTATGTTGTTCTGTACGCCCATAGAGCATCGTCTAACTTGACCGACCAATCTTTCCGAGAAGCACTAACAGTTTTTTCCAGAATTTGTTTTATTTGCCTGTTAGAAACCTCGACTTGCCCACTTGTTTGAGGGTGATATGGGTGGCGATCTTGTGTTTCACATTGTATTTTCTCAACAAATTTTCCATTAGTTTATTTAAGAAATGAGTACCTTCATCACTGATTAGTGCTCGGGGTACTCCAAACCTAGAGAAAATGTTATGCTTGAGGAAATTCACTACCACTTTCGCATCGTTGGTGGGCAAGGCCACAACTTCTACCCACTTTGATACGTAGTCGACTGCCACCAAGATATAATTCTTCCCGAAGGATTGTGGAAAAGGTCCCATAAAATCAATCCCCCATAAGTCGAACAGTTCTACTTCCAACATAGCATTCTGGGGCATCTGATTTCTCTTTGAGATGTTACCTGTTCTTTGACATTTGTCGCATTCTCGAACGACATGATGAGCATCCTTGAATAAGGTCGGCCAGTATAGCCCAGATTGTAAGACTTTTGCAGCAGTTCTATCACCACTAAAGTGTCCCCCATAGTCTGAGTCATGGCATGCATTTAGCACATCCCTTTGTTCCTCCTCTGGTACGCATCTTCTGACTAAACCATCTATTCCTTTCTTGTATAGGAATGGGTCATCCCATAAGTAGAACCTGCAATCATGTAAAAACTTTTTCTTGAGGTTAGAATCAAAATCCTCTGGGATTACCCCACCTACCAGATAGTTTGCATAATCGGCAAACCAAGGTACACCAATAACAGCAAGGATATGTTCATCTGCGAATTCATCCTTTATTGGGCGCTTTTCTTCTGTTTCCTCGATGGGTGACATTCGAGAAAGGTGGTCTGCTACTGTGTTTTCACACCCTTTCTTGTCACGAATCTCCACATCAAACTCCTGAATGAGTAAGATCCATCGCAGAAGCCTTGGCTTAGAGTCCTGTTTAGCAAAAAGATACTTCAAAGCAGCATGGTCAGTGTAAACAATGACTTTGGACCCCAACAAATATTGCCTGAATTTATCAAAGGCATAAACAACAGCTAGCAACTCTTTTTCAGTGGTTGCGTAGTTCATCTGTGCAGAGTTCAAAACATGACTAGCATAGTAAATAACATGTGACAATTTGTTTCTACGCTGTCCTAGAACCGCCCCTACTGCAATGTCACTTGCATCACACATGATCTCGAAAGGAAGAGACCAATCCGAGGCCACAACAATTGGTGTCGACACTAGTTTTTTCTTAATTGTTTCAAATGCTACGGCACACTCATTGTCAAAAGTAAAAACTTTGTCCTTAACCAAAAGAGTAGTTAAGGGTTTGGCTATCTTAGAAAAGTCTTTTATGAACCTGCGGTAGAAACCCGCATGCCCTAGAAAACTTCTAATACCTTTCTCATTCATTGGTGGAGGTAGCTTTGATATGACTTCGATCTTTGCTTGGTCAACTTCTATTCCTTTTTGGGAAATTTTGTGTCCCAAGACTATACCTTCACGCACCATGAAGTGACACTTCTCCCAGTTGAGGATCAAGTTGGTCTGTTGACATCTTTCTAACACAAGAGCAAGATTAGTTAAACAATTATCAAAAGACTTACCAAAAACAGAGAAGTCGTCCATGAATACTTCCATATGCTTTTCAAGCATATCATCAAAGATGGCTTGCATGCATCTTTGAAAAGTAGCTGGAGCATTACATAACCCGAATGGAATCCTTCTATAGGCAAAAATACCAAACGGGCAAGTGAAGGCCGTCTTTTCTTGATCTTCTGGTGCGACCGCTATCTGATTATACCCCGAATACCCATCGAGGAAGCAATAGTAGTCATGACCCGCTAACCTTTCCAGCATTTGGTCTATGAAAGGTAACGGGAAGTGATCCTTTCTTGTCGCCAGATTTAGCCTTCTGTAATCAATGCAAACTCTCTACCCTGTTACTGTCCTTGTAGGGATTAACTCATTTTTCTCATTTTTTATCACTGTAGTTCCTCCCTTTTTTGGAACTACATGAACAGGACTCACCCAAGCACTATCAGATATAGGGTAGATCATCCCAGCATCTAATAGTTTCACCACTTCTTTTCTGACAACTTCCTTCATTGCTGGATTCAACTTCCGTTGAGGTTGGACTACAGGTTTGTGATCATCCTCCATGAGAATTTTGTGCATGCGAACCGTAGGACTAATACCTTTCAAATCGTCAATCGACCATCCCATGGCCCCTTTGTGCTTTTTTAGAACCTCAACAAGTCTGTTCTCTTGGATAACTTCAAGGTGTGAACTTATGATAGCCGGACATTTGCTTTCTGTGTCTAGGAAGACATATTTGAGGTTTTCCGGTAGTTGTTTCAATTCAGCCCCCTTCTTTGGTTCATCTTTATTTTCCTCTACTAACGGTTGCCTTAAATCCTCCCACCAATTTTGTCGAGAACTTTTAAAGAACGGTTTTGCTTCCATCATATTCAACACTTCTATCTCTTTTTCGTTAACCTCTTCAGCTTCGTTAAAAATTGATAAACTCAACACTCTTTCTAAAAGTAATTTTTGTGACTTCAAAGCATTCTCATTGTTAACAATTTGATCAATCACCTCAATATGTTGACTAGTAGCAACATCATCCTTGTATTTCATGGTGTTTCGCACATCAATTTTTAACTCTTCATCGTACACCTTCAAGGTCATCGTGTCTTCTTCTATGTCTATCAAACATCTCCCGGTCTCTAAGAATGGTCTCCCCAAAATGATCGGAATTTCTTCATCCTTTGGCATCTCTAAAATTACAAAATCCACTGGAAACACAAACTTGTCAATTTTGACGAGCACATCTTCTACTATCCCGTAAGGTCTTTTTACGGAATGATCTGCAAATTGGAGTGTCATTCTTGTATCTTGAACTTTACCAATTCCCAATCTCTTGTAGATGGACAGCGGCATAAGGCTCACACTTGCTCCTAAATCAATAAGAGCCTTTTTAAATGATCTATCCCCAATGGTACAAGGAATAGTTACAGAGCCTCGGTCCTTCTTTTTCACCGGAATCTTCATACCCTGCAAAATAGCACTACAAGTTTCAGTTAGAATAATTGGGTCACGTTCGGTGGTCCTTTTCTTGGAGATGATGTCTTTCATGAACTAGGCATATGTAGGCATTTGTTCTAATGCCTCCAGGAATGGAATGTTTAACTCAAGTTTCTTAAACATCTCCAGGAATTTTTCAAAATTTTTCTCATGTTGCCCCTTCTTCTTATTTCTTGTTGGAAAAGGTAATTTAATTGCCGGTTTTTGTTCACTAGTCTTCCCTTTAGTTGTTGGTTCCAACACACCTAAGTCTTCCGCTTCTACCTCATTCTCTTTTATTTCTACATCCACTTCAAGCAATGGCTCTTCTTCTTCAGCACTCTCCTCCACAACTTCTTTAGCTTTACCACTTCTAGTTACCATAGCGCTCACATTATTATGGTCTTTGGGATTCGTAACCATGGCACTAGGTAAAGCACCAGGTTGCTGAGGACTTGCCAATTGTTGTGCTATTTGACTCATCTGAATTTCAATATTTTTAATTGATGCTCCCGTATTCCGAAAATTACTTCTTGTTTCTTCTTGAAATTGGGAGCTTTGAGCAGCCATTTTTTCAATGGCGATCTCCCAATCTGCTTTTCTTGGCCCTTGTTGCTGGAATTGTTGTTGAGGTTGCTGATAAGGTTGTTGATACGGTTGTTGTTGTGGTGGCCAATATTGCTGTTGTTGTTGTGGAAGACTTTGATAAGGAACAACCCCTTGTTTTGGAACATTCCCTTGTTGATCTTTCCAGGAGAAATTCGGATGATTCTTCCACCCTGGATTGTAAGTATTGGAGTAAGGGTTGTTCTGTTTCAAAAAGTTGATTTCTTCCACCTGCTGAGCTGTTACCACACAATGCACGACAAAGTGAGGTCCTCCACATATTTCACAATTCACTGCTTGAATCGGTTGAGTCGGCTGAACTTGAGCCACCGTTTGTTTCTCAAGAGCCATTTGTTTTAATCTGCGCTCAACTTCAACTACGATCTGATCTTCCATCTTAACAACTTGATTTGACAACTTCAAATCAACTAGCCCTTCTAGTTGATTTACACTGCGGTCATACAACTCTAAGTGTTCGTTTGCTGCAATAGCATCAATGATCTTCTTTATCTCAGTGGCTGTTTTAAAATTCGTTGAACCACCAGCAGCTGTGTCAATTAGTTGTTTAGTCTTAAGCTTAAGACCATTCACAAAATTCTGCATTTGTTCGGTTGCATCCATGTTATGAGTAGAACATGCAACCAACAACCACTTGAACCTTTTATATGCATCTCCTAGTGATTCTCCTTCCTTCTGTTTGAAATTGACTATATCATATCTTTTGCAGATATACACAGAAGCTGGAAAATATTCATTCAGAAATGTTGTCTCCATTTGTTGCCAAGTTGTGATACTTCCAGCAGGTAAAGAGAAAAACCACTCTTCAGCATCGTCTGACAATGTAAATGGAAACATCACCAATTTCTTGGCTTCTTCAGAATGCCCCTCTATCTTTAGTGACGTTGTCATAGTAAGAAACCTTTGTAAGTGTTTATTTGCATCTTCATTAATTCTTCTAGAGAATGGTTTCTTTTCTAGTTGTCGTATTGTTGCCGGGTGTAACTGAAAGTGGGCAACATTGACCGGTTGGTTAACAATTGTCATCCGGCCAAGAGGTGCATTTGCTCTCCCATAATCACCTAAAAGCCTTTCCACAGGAGGTGGGCCTTCGGCCATAGTTTCAGGTTCAGAATGTGAATGCTCAGAATGGATTGAATTAGTCTCCTCTATTTCAGGATCCGAAACTATCAGCGTTTCTTCTTTTGCTTCCAGTTTTCTTTATGTTTAGCTTCTCGGCGTCTCGCTCGGAATAATCTTTCTGGTTCTGCGTCAAAAAGAAGTTCAGCTGAGGCCTTACCTCGCATACAAAGATTAGATGAATATTAGTACGAGCAGTTCAAATAACAGAAAATAAAATTTTGATTGCAGAGCAACAAAAATTCAATTGAATTATTACAAAGTAGTTATAAAAGGGTAAAAACCAAGTATCGATCTCGAGGACTGCGTTGGAATATAAGTTTTATAATTAATCAATTAAACAAAAAGATAACTGGGGTTTTTTGATTTAGTTATAATATCTAAACGTAGAATAAAAATAGCAGAATGTAAATTTAAGCTTTTTCACTAATATGAGTAAATGTCAAGGCAAGGTGTGTGATTTGCTCTGTAATAACTCTAAATCCTTATTTGAGATCTCTTTAACAAGTTCATGATATTCAATTACTAAATCTTTAGAGTGTTTGCCCCTAAATCCTTATTGGGAAAACCTTTGGTTTTTCATCTATAAATCCTAAGTCCTTAGAGAAATCAGATAAAACCAAGATTTTTCTATCAAGAGTTCTTAGTGACCATAGGGTATCCCTAGTCCTAGGTGATATCTACTATGGTTCAATTGAATACAAACCTTAACAATTGCGATCCGGAAAATTGTTAATCATATAACAATCTTTATTGGTCTGATAAAGAAGGCATTAAAAACGGTATAAAATTGAATTGAATAACATAAACATGAAATTGATCAAATTAAAGTATCAAAGTCATTACAAACCAAATCAGGGACACCCTCATAGCATTGGGGGTTTAGCTACTCATATTGTTTGAAAGAAATTTGAAAGTACCAAAGTTAAACATTACAGATAATTAAGGATTTTTATCTTCAATTGCTCTTGCTCATAATTGATCTCCGTTCTTCAATAATCTCATACGTTGCTCTGACTCAGATTTAATTTCTCCCTTCTGTAAAAGATGCCTCTTCTCTTCTTGATCCTTCACTATATATTGCAAACCCTTCTTTTTAAGTCGGAAAGTACCAAAACACCCTTCTGGATCACTTTTTGAGTAGAAAACATAAAATCATGAAAATCAGCGTAACAAGCCAACACGGGCCGTGTTAGGCAACACGGGTACCCTTGTTGGTCCTCTCGATCCTTTTAAATCAAATTGCGCACTTAGTAGCAGCAACACGGGCCGTGTTAGGCAACAGGGGTACCCGTGTTGCACCACTGTTTCTTCACTGTTGTTTCTTGATTGCCTGCCTGGCATCACGGGTCGTGTTACTCAACACGGGCGCCCGTGTTGCACCTCTGATTCTCTCCTTTCTTCTTTGTCTTGCTCCTTACTTCCGACATTTCTTGCAATGGGTAGAGTGAACAATCTCCTAGATCTGAGGCATCATTAAACATCCAAACCAAAGCATAAAATGGGAAAATAAACTCGAAAACAAATGAAAGGATAAAACTTGCCAACACACTCATACATACTTAAACCAATTTAAAAAAACTAAACTATGACATTGAGCAGTGCGAAATACCTGGATTATCATCAGAAAAGTGACAAAAACATCATGAGATTCGTGACCGATCAATCATCATGAATAGTGTAGACACGATCATCTTTCCAAGATCTAATTCAGTTACTACAAACGGTGCTGACACAATTAACATTAAAAGATCTAATTCTATCATCAAGAACGGTGTAGACACGATCATCTTTCCAAGATCTAATTCAGTTACTACGAACAGCGCTGACACAATCAACATTCAAAGATCTAATTCTATGATCACGAACAGTGTAGACACGATCATCTTTCCAAGATCTAATTCAGTGCTAACACGATCAACATTCAAAGATCTAATTCTATCATCACAAACAGTGAAGACACGATCATCCTTCAAAGAAAGAGGCAGATACAATCAATACGAAAGCTCATCCTGGCACTCATCAATACATCGGATCCAGTCTAATGTACGACTCATCCTAAGTACATCCCTTCTGATATAGCCTAATGTACGCCCATTCCTAACCACCATATGACATTCCCTCAGATACAATCTAGCGTATGACTTGTTCTGATCCCTATCTTATCTCCAAAAAATAGATGGAATCTTTAAGCCCATCTCTAACAATCATCTCTCAATACTTCGAGCTCAGATACAGTCTAACGTACGACTCATTCTAACTCTCATATTATCAAAACCAGATGGCATCTTTAAGCCCATTTTTGACAATATCTTGGCGAAACCTGGATGGCATCTCTAAGCCCATCTCCGACAATACTTTTCCTAGATGGCATCTTTAAGCCCATCTCCGAAAAGTCCTTGCATAATCAAGGGCAAATTTCTTGGTATTCTAGTGTTCAATCCTCTTCCACCTTCGGACTCCGACATGCATGCATGCCAATCTACATCCTCAGGTTTAACAAGATTGAACAGGGGAAGCTATCAAAACCCAAAATTTTCCCATCATATTTTGGCTCACATGACTCTCAACTGCTTAAGACTGTGCAAGAATTGAGCATATTTACCTATCTCCTAGGCAATCAACCCACAACTAGGGTTTTTCTTCTCTCAAGGTAAAATCAGGTTTTGATACCTCAAGTGGACTTCATGGCTTCTCATATGCCTCAAAGAATCCTCACTTCAATTTTCAAGCTCTGATTCACAAGATTGCTCAGTCAATGGATCAAATGATCAATAGTCGACTGATTTGACCTAAAAGTCAACTATGGTCAACATACAACCAAAATTCCTGATTTTTGGTCAATATCAATATTTTGAAGTAAAATTCATAATTTGATCAAAGATTGATCATGATTAGTCAAGGAAAGCTCAAAACTCATCAAAACTTGAAGTTGCTAAATTAGGGTTTCTAGGAGAAAGTCAACTCAACTTTGACTAGCCATAAGTCTCTCATACTTCATCAAAAATTCCCCAACCAAAGCTCATTCTAAAGGAAATTCAATTCTCTACAACTTTGATGTTGGGCCCAAAGTCAATAAATGTACCATTTGAGAGATATGAGCCAAAACATTACAGGTCCTTCTAGAAGCTCCTGAAAAGCAGTTTTTTTGTCAGGAGCTATATCTTCAAGATAAAATCCTCAAATGCAAAATGTGTTCCAAAGTGGCTTATAGAGGACATCTCGAGATTTCCAAAAATTACTAGAACATATTCATAGGATAAATATTAAGAAGGTTATGGATTGCTAAAGTTGGGCAATTTTGTGAGAATGCATGAAATGCAAAGTAGTGAATCTTGTCGTTTTGGACTCATGGGCCTAAATCTGGTTTGAATCATGACCCTAAGCATATCCACGACCTCTAAGCCCAATCACATGCTCTCCTTTTATTTATTTTATTTATTTTTGGATTTAATTAATATGAATTCAATTTTAATTAAAATAAATAATGAAAAATCAAAGATTTTGTGTTAAGCTTATTTTGTGATCAAATATTAAGAATATACTCATAATATTTGATTGAAAATTCGTGGCAAAGGGATTGGAGACTAGATTAGACCAAATTAGTAAGATTTGGATCAAATTTCCAACAAGATATTTTCATCTTTCCAAGTCATCAATCCCATGATTTTCTTCCAATATTTCAACCCTAAAATCATTCCCTATATATACTTTATATATTCAGAAGCAAAGGAATGGAAAAAGAAGGTCAGAAAACCCTAGCAAAAACCTCAAAAAATCTCAAGAAAAGCAAGTTTTCATTTTAGGGTTTGCAGCCACTCACAAAGACAAATAACCTTCCAATCCTCTTCCTGGGACGACATAAGGTAAGTTTGAAGTAATATACAGGTGCCATGACATGTAAAGCATGCATACCAATTTCTCATATTTACACATGATCTTGTCTTTTCGGATCTCCCTAATTATCATGTTTTACTGAGATTTGATGATGTGTTTGAGTTCTTCATGAAGTTTAGAGAGGGACTGTGTCATTGGAACGGAGTTATCAGGCTTAAACGCCCCCCACCATTGTTAGGGAACAAGTGAAGTGTGTAGCCGTTTTCATGGATGCAGTGGCTTTCGGACCAAAGCGACCCCATATTCGTGATCAGGAGCCTGATTTCATATGATCTGGGCATTTATCTGGTTTGGCTAACACTTTTTTTTTAGTTTCTAACGTTTTGCAGAATTGATAAAAAAAGCGCAGCAAAATTCGCAGGTAATTCCCCGGGAAAATCCGTAGGTGCGGAGGATGAAGATGATGAACAGGGACGATGACTCATTGACCCCACGCGCATGATTCTCATTGGCCCGTCAACAGATTGTCTCTCTCTCTCTCTCTCCAAATATGATTCGTTGGTCAGCGTGAAAGGACCCCACTTCTGAAATATTTGTTGACTTTGCTGAATTCCATGCGTGTTATTATTTGTTTAACATTTTGTATTCATTTAACAAATAAATTGTGCAGCATACTTGGAAACAGCGTTTGCTGGTGAGTGCAAGGGTCTGGTTTCGAACCATACCCTTGACGCTTAATTTTAACAAGAGTTTTTTTGTCACATTCCCCCAGATCACACGCCGCATCCCCACGCATGTTCATGATACACCTCCCCACTGTGAGTCCTCAAAGGAACAGCAACACCAGGTCCCAGCGCCCTCTTTTCCTTATTTTCTCTATTTTTTTTCTTAATTTATTTTTATTTTTTTAACCTTTTTCAATTAAACACTTTTCCAATTAAACCAACCATTTATCAATTAAGTTAGGATTAGCTAATAGCTTTATTTTAATTTATTTTTTTAATTAAGTTATTATATTAATTTAATCATTAGATTAATTTAGTTATTAGATTAATTTAGGTTAACTAATTTAAATAATTTAATTAATTAACGAATTATATTTGATTAGATAATTAGGTTTAATTTTTAGGTTAAATTAATTAGATAATTAGGATTTGTACATAATTTTTCTTAAACATTTAATTTAGTTTAAAATTAGGATTTAGTTTAATAATTAAATTAATTTAGGTTCATCTAATTTCCTTAACCCTGATTTTTCTTCCACCGCGATTCTCTTCTCATCTCAAAAATCTTGAATGTCGCATGATGTTTAAATTCTGTCTTTTATTTAAATTACTCATTTATCCTATTATTTAATTTCTAGAAACTATGTGTAGGTTGCAAGGTTTTTGATGTAATAGTTAATTAGGCTTTTATTTCCTCGCACTTTACTTTCCGCATCTCCCCAAAGCCATGTAATAGCGTACGATATTTACTTTCCGCACTTTATTTTCCCGTCAATATACTAACTACGTGTTTAGTAAAGTAGGGAGTGACAACAATTAATCGAATCTAGTTCACCTAATGCAAGATAAATATCTGAATTGAATTCACATGATCGTTGCACCCACACACCTTTAAGGTAATCCCTCTTATGCTGCCTTTCGATCAAAATAGTCAAGTCCCTCGAGCGTAGGGATACCTTAGCATATGCTGCCTACGAATTCAAATCATCATAGTCCCTCCGATAAAAGATCACAATCCCTTCGAGTTGCCTACGATCAAAATGATCTCATCCCTCGATGTTGCCTCGGTAAATGATGATCGTCCCTTCGAATGCTAAGGTATCCTTACTGGTTGCCTACAAATGACTATTCACATCCTTTTCTAAAGACTTCCTGCCTTTCTTATGGTATGCATAGACTTATGGCAAACGAAGACCCTCGATGACCCGATCACATCCAATGAAAGGACTACCTACCCTCCTTATAGTATGGATAGTCCCTTCAAACGAAAGACTTAAAGAACAAGAAAGACAAACTTAGGGTAGGTAGCTCTTAACTGCTTGCTCACAAATTCAAATCAAACTTTCAAATGCTTTTTAAACCTCTTTCAAAATAATTTCCAACAGGCTACACTTATTTACAAGTTAATGTCCTAATTCAAGAAAATCTTTACTAAACACACACGACACTTCTTTCAAACAATTCAAGCAAACAAGTAAGCTAAGCAATTAAGAGCCCATGGATAAACATGGACACAAAGGGTGCTAACACATTCCCTTTGTATAAACTACCCTCGAACTCAATCCCTTTCAAAAAGGTCTTTCCTGTTCTTTTTGCCTTTCCAAATGGATAAAATAAAAGTCGGTGGCGACTCTTGCTACCCGCACATATTTTAAAAGTTAGTTCTCCAACCGTATTACACTCCTAGAGTAGGTATTGTTGATACCAAATTGGGTGAACAATTATTTGTGTTCTTTAAATTTTTTGCACAACACTTTTATACCTTGTCATTGTGTGTGTTTGGAAAATGTTGTCTCAACATCCTTTAAGAAATTTGTGATATGAACGCCACAATTTCAATTGGTATCAAAGCAGACATCTTGATTTGACTCTAGGTGAGATTTCCGGAAAATACTTTATGGTACAATGGACAAGGAAGGAGGGGGGTTATTGAATATACCACATATTCTTGATGGAACCAACTATGACTATTGGAAAGCTTGCATGGTAGCTTTCATTAAGTCCATATATGAAAAGGCCTGGTGCAAAGGTTGGAGTCCTCCTGAGGTTAAAGATAAGGACGTCAATGTTACAGTCAAGTAGGAGGTAGACTGGGATGATAAAGATGATACAGAAGCCATGGGAAATTCCAAAGCTTTAAATGCCCTATTCAATGGAGTGGACAAGAACATCTTCAGACTGATCAGTGGTTGTAGTGTTGCTAAAGATGCTTGGGAAATCCTAAAGACTACACATGAAGGAAACTCTAAGGTAAAGATGTCAAGACTTCAACTTCTTACCACTAAGTTTGAGAACTTAAGAATGAAAGAAGATGGGAGTATTCATGACTTTCACAAGAATGTTGTGGATATTGCCAATGCCTCTAGTGCACTTTGAGAGAAGATATTTGATGACAAACTGTGAAAGTTGATGATCTTATGGGATCACTTCAAACCTTTGAGACGAGACTTGGCAAATAGTCTAAAAAGAAGAAGAGCTTAGCATTTGTGTCCAATGCTGAGAATTTAGAAGACAAAGGTGAAGATCTTTTGCTACTCGGTAGACAATTCAATAAGGTGTTTAAAAAGATATACTGGAAGCCGAGACCACATGTCAAGAATAAGTCTCTCGACATCAGCAAAAATCAAGATGTTGATATATTGTTCAAAAATGAAGAGCAGTTCTATCAAGGAGAAGAAGTCCAGTGTCATGAGTGTGAAGGATATGGATACATAAAAGCTGAATGTCTTACATATATCAAGAGGCAGAAAAAGGGGATGGCTATGTCATGGTCAGAAGATGAGTATGAAAGTGACACTAAAACTACCAAGCATGTCACTACCTTATCTATGGTGTGTGATGAAGAATCGGATTGTGAAGAGCTTACCTTTGAAGAACTTTCCAAAGCTTACAAGGAATTATGTCTCAAAAATATTAAATATGATCAATATGTTGAAGATCAGAAGAGGATTATTGCACAACTTCAGAATGAGAAGGTGAAGCAACTGTCTATCCTCTCTGAACTCAAAGGAGAGGTTAAATTGCTTAACTCGAAATTAAACAATATGACAATCTGTTAGAATATTTAACAGTAGCTCCAATGTGCTAGATAAGATTCTTCAAATTAGGAAGAATGTAGGTAATAGCAAAGACATTGATTATACTCATCAAGGAAAGGACAAAACTAAAGTGGAAGAAGTGAAGTTTGTTTCTGCTAGAGGAAAATAGAAGATGTCAGATCAAAGGCCTCAACATCCTCAGAAACATCAAAAGAATCTCTTTGAAAAGAAGAATCAAAGATGTTATTATTCTAGAAGCTTTGGGCACATAAAAGCCATTTGTTACAGGTTGCATGGATACCCCAAGACAGATATGCATCCCAGAAAGGAATGAACTGGTGGTAAATCTAAGAAGAAGTGGACTCCTAAGAAGGTTGTGAATGCACTCATAGCTCACACTTCTCTTAGATCCTCTACTAAAAAAGACTGGTATTTTGACAGTGGGTGTTCTAAACACATGACCAATGTGCAAAAGTTCTTAATAAATATCAAGCCTCATTCTAGCTGTTATGTCACTTTTTGAGATGGATCAAAAGGTGAGATAAAAGGTGTTAGTAAGTTGGGCCATGCATGACAACCAAGTCTTGACAATGTTTTTCTTGTTAAAGGGCTAGCTTCAAACTTCATTAGCATTATTCAACTTTGTGACCAAGGCCTCAAAGTTAACTTCAATAAGGCTGAATGTCTTGTAACAAATGAGGAAGGAGGGGTTATCATGAAGGAAACCATATCCAAAGATAATTGCTACCTATGGAGTCCTCAAGAAGCTTAATGCTTTTCAATTTGTTTGATGTCAAACAAGGATGAAAATAAGCTATGGCATCAAAATCTTTGACATATCCGCTTGAAAAGTCTGAAGAATGTCATATCCAGTGAAGCTGTCAGAGGTAATCCCAAATTAAAGATTGAGGAAGGAAGGATCTGTGGTGAATTCCAAATTGGGAAGCAGACAAGGATGTCCTATAAGAAGCCCCAACATCTTACTACCACATCAAAGGTTCTTGAGCTCCTACACATGAACTTAATGGGACCTATGCAGGTTAAAAGTTTGGGAGGAAAGAAATATGCCTATGTGGTTGTTGATGACTTCTCAAGATTCACCCGGGTGAATTTTATCTGAGAGAAGTCTGATGTCTTTGAAGTTTTTAAAGAACTGCGTCAAAGGGTCCAAAGAGAGAAAAGATGCAATATGGTCAGAATCAGAAGTGACCATGGAAAGGAGTTTGAGAACAACAAATTTGAAGAATTTTGTTCTACTGAAGGGATTAGTCATGAGTTCTCAACAAAATGGGGTGGTGAAACACAAAAATAGAACTATCCAAGAATGTGCAAGGGTCATGCTTCATGCTAAGAAACTCCCATACTATTTCTGGGCCGAAGACATGAACATTTCATGTTATATCACCAACAAAATGAATATCAGATATGGAACCTCAGTTACTCTCTATGAATTGTGGAAAGGGAGGAAGCCAACTATGAAATACTTCCATGTGTTTGGGAGTAAATGCTACATTCTGGCTGATCGGGATCAAAGGAGGAAAATGGACCTTAAAAGTGACGAGGGAATATTTCTAGGGTACTCTATCAATAGTAGAGCATATAGAGTGTTTAACACAAGAACAAAGGTGATAATAGAGTCAATAAATATGGTGGTTGATGACTCACCAAAGGAAGATGGTGTCACAGATGATGCTGGAACATTCTTCCCTATGGATAATTCTAAAACATCTGCTCATGTTGAGAGTGTTGAAACATTCCCACCTCTGGATGTTACTATTGATGAATCAAGTGCTAATGCAGAATCTGCAGACACTGGGAAAGTTGATAAAGGATCCTTTATTAGGATTCAGAAAGATCATCCTAAGGAGCTAATCATAGGATACCTAAATAAAGGGGTGACCACCAGGTCAAGACAATTGGTGTCAAACTCCTTCTTTGTGTCAAAAGTTGAACCAAAGAATGTCAAGGAAGCTTTAACTGATGAGTTATGGATTAATGCTATGCAAGAGGAGTTTGAGCAATTCAGAAGTAATGAGGTTTGGGACCTAGTACCAAGACCTGAAGCAACTAATGTCTTTGGGAAAAATGGCTGTACAAGAACAAGTCAGATGAACAAGGTGTTGTTACCGGAAACAATGCCACACTTGCTTCTCAAGGATACACTCAGATTGAAGGAGTGGACTTTGATGAAACCTTTGCTTCTGTAGCTCGCCTAGAGTCTATAAGGTTACTACATGGGGTGGCATGTATTTTGAAGTTCAAGCTGTTCCAAATGGATGTTAAAAGTGCCTTCCTAAGTGGATACGTGAATGAAGAGGTGTATGTGGAATAACCTAAAGGATTTCGTGATCCTACCTTTCCAGATCGTGTGTTCAAACAAAAGAAAGCTTTGTATGGTTTGAAATAAGCTCCTAGAGCTTTGTATGAAAGGTTGACTGAGTTTTTAGTTCTTCATGGAAATAAAAAGGGTGTAATTGATAAAACCTTCTTTGTCAAAGAAAAGGATAGAAAACTCATGGTAGCTCAGATATATGTGGATGACATTATCTTTGGCGGGATGTCAGACGAGATGGACCAAAATTTTGTCATGCAGATGCAATCTGAGTTTGAGATGAGCTTTGTTGGTGAACTAACCTACTTTCTTAGGTTACAAATCAAGCGTATGGAAGACTCTATTTTTATTTGTCAAGAAAAATATGCTAAGAGTATTGTGAAGAAGTTTGGATTGGAGAATGTCAGCCACAAACTAACTCCGGCTCCTACACACTTCAAGCTAACCAGGGATGAAAAAGGGGTTGGTATTGATCAAAGTCTGCATAGAAGTATGATTGGTAGCCTCCTCTACCTTACTGCAAGCAGACCAGACATTACTTTTGCTATTGGAGTATGTGCTAGGTATCAAGAAGAACCTAAAGTGATTCATCTCAATCAAGTCAAAAGGATTCTGAAGTATGTGAATGATAGGTACAACTATGGGATATTGTACTCACATAGCTCAAACACTAAGTTATTGGGTTATTGTGATGCTGATTGGGATGGAAGTGTTGATGAGAGAAAGAGTACCTCTGGTGGATGTTACTTTCTAGGAAACAATTTCATGTTATGGTTCAGCAAGAAGCATAATTGTGTATGGCTTTCCACATCTGAAGCTGAGTATATAGCAGCGGGTAGCAGTTTCTCTTAACTAGTGTTGATGAAGCAAATATTTTTCGAATACAATGTCACACAAGATGTCATGACATTGTTCTGTGCAAATTTGAGTGCTATCAATATCTCCAAGAATCCTATTAAACACAGTAGGACTAAGCAAATTGACATCAGAAATCATTTCATTAGAGACCTTGTTAAAGACAAAGTCATAACTCTTGAGCATGTAAAAACAGAAAATCAGCTTGCTGATATTTTTACGAAGGCTTTGGATGTAGTCCAGTTTGAACAATTATGAAGCAAACTGGGCGTCTGTGTGTGAGTAATTATAGCAATTATTGACTGGGCTGTAGTCAAGCACTGAAGGGAAAGAAGGAAGACCAGATCATTGTCTCTCTCCCAACGTGACAAGAGAAGCTTCAGTGAGGATTCAAATATCCTGTTATCATCAAGGATGTCTGTTTGATCCTGGAATTTCAGTGCAACTTGCTGGTGTTGGCCCGGGATGTGTTTAGCATTTTAACTATATGTTATTGTTTGTGTGTGGTTTTTCTTTGTTGGTTACTTACAAATATTTCTTTGTCATATTATGGCTTAAAAGGGGGAGTAATATTGTGTGTGCTTTTACACTAACCACTAACCACTGATTGAGGGGGAGAAATTTATTTTTCTCTCTGGTGTGTTGTTGATTAGCTGCTGCTGTTGAGGGATAGATCCTTTACAGGTTAAAGAAGAGATGGATTAGCATGTTTGCAGAGATGTTAGACGCAGTGTTTTGACATCATACTGGTTTGGAAAATGCATCTCTCGACGACCGTGTGCAGATTCCACTGGACAACTAACATGTGTTGCATGTTTGTTTCTTCTACTACATCTCCACTTATAGAACTGTTGTTGTGTATTCTCTACAGGGCTGAGAATCGTTTGTGTGTTTGATTTATTTTCAGACACATGATTGTTAAGTTGTTTTAACCAAAATAAGCCAAAGGGGGATTGTTAATTCTCTATATTTTGGTTGGCATTATGTTCGGTAAAACTAACTTATGAGAACATGTTAAACAACATGTTCTATTCACTTCAACTAAAGAAGATGTCAAGAAAGAAGTCCTATGTAGGTTTCATTTGACTTCGCATCTATTAAGGTACAATTGGATCTGTTGAAGTTGGTTGATGTACATGTGCAGAATATTTTGGAATAGTATGCAATCCTATGTGGTGCTTGATTCAAGGGGTAAGAGATTGTCTCTGTTTTCAAGATATTTGATTAGTTACTAAATATGGAGAACATTTAGGAATCTAATATTTGGAGCCCTATCTATATGGAGAAGATTGTGGAAGATTTTCTGGAGTGCCCTGCAGCGATTTGAAGCCCAAATCAAGTCCAGAAGATTGATATTAATAGCAAGCATCAAACTTATATTTTTGTGTGAACTTACATTGTAATTTGTGTTAGGGTTTGTGCATTCTTGTCTATTGTGAGCCACTCTAATATCACATTGATAGAAGAGTTTGGTGTTTTCATTGAGTTGTAAGTTTTGTGTTCATATAAGCTTTTAAGCATTGAATGAATGTGTTTTAGAAGTATGTCTTCTAATATTTGTAATCATTTTGAGGGGGATTGAGGAAGGGCCTCATAACTAGGTGAGTCTTAGGTATAAGTATAGCACGGGTAGTGATTAAGTGAGAAATCAGAAAACCGGAGGTTGTTTACGTGTGAATTGGAGGTTGTTTACTTAGCACTTTGAATTGATACTATCATAATGGACTTATCCCTGGCTTGGTATCCCCCAAAGTAGGTATTGTTGATACCGAAATGGGTGAACAATTACTTGTGTTCTTTAAAGTTTCTGCACTGCATTTTTATACCTTGTCATTGTGTATGTTTTGAAAATGTTATCTCGACATCCTTTAAGACATCTGTAATCTGAACGCCGGGATTTCAATATGTTAATCCTTTAGGATTTAGCTTGATACCTTTTGTGTGCTTTCTTGTCTCAAAACTACTACTAATAAAATTATATTTCCACTTATTCAAGAATTGTTCAATTACTTTCATATACATATATCTATTAATTAACTATCTCACATATAGATATGGAAGCAGCGATGGACTAAAATTTTGACTTAGGAGAAATTATGATAAGTTACAATTACTTTGTTTACTTAATTTTTATTAAGTGTTATAATGAGTTTATGTATCTAGCATAATAAAAATGGAAAAATAAATAGAAAATCATATAGAATATTTAAATATTATTGAATATGAAGGAAATTATGAAGGAAGTATTTTAATAGATCCAACCATATTTCAAAAAATATAAAAAGGAAGATTTAGATTTAACTAAGAATGCAAGTATGAAGGGTAAAGAAAAAACTTGAGGAGTAATGAAGAGATTTAACCAAAAGGATAATATTATATATTATGGTAAACTATTTAATTAAACACCAGCTAACATAGAAGATGCCCAAGGACATACTTACGTAAAATTATTAAATATACATAAACTTATGGAACTCAAGAAAAATATATATAAAGATTAATATAGAACTAAAATAGGATATATTCATATAGGAGCAATACAAGTATTAATCAAAGCAACTTTTCAAGAAGGAATCAATTCTCCAGTGAAGAGAACTCCTTTAATTCTTCTTCTAAGTCTTCTTTTAATAGCACAAGAAGAGAAATCTGTTGAAGGGTAGAATTGAAATATGCAATTCTAGTTGTATAGTTCAAACGACACTAAGGGAGTGGTAGACAATATTGCACATTAGTATTGACCTAGCGCCACCCTAGGAAAAGTATATACCACTTATTATTTCCTCTCGTGAATTCAAATTTGATCTTCTGTCTTCTAATCTTCAGAGACTTCAGATAGTAGATGTTGAAGCATGTTTAGAAGGATCAAAATATTGAGTTTCGAGAACCTAAGTCTTCAGAGTCTTCGGAACTTGTTCAAACAGAACTTTATCTTTAGAGTCTTCATCACTTGGTCTTTTTATACTTCAGAACCTAAGTCTTCGGATTCTTTAGAAGTTGTTCGCTCAGAACCTTGTCTTCAGAGTCTTCAGTACTTGGTCTTCAAATATTCAGAGCCTAAGTCTTTAGAGTTGTCAGAACTAGTTCTTCCAGAACCTTGTCTTTAGAATCTTCAGCACTTGGTCTTTTGAATCTTTTTCTTCACACTCTTTAGAACTTGTTCTTCCAAAACCTTGTCTTCAGAATCTTTAGAACTTGGATAACAGAATCTCATAACAAGAGGAGGCCCCAAAAGCTCTTTCATGAGAGTCTAAATCAGAAGCTCTATTACAATGTTCATCAGAACCGTTGTTATATAAGCATTCTCGAACTTTACTGAATCTGTAAACCTGCTGATTTCTTTCAGAGTTGAAGTGTGCTTTGTTTAGAACCTGATGAGATCACACGCCTTTTCTTAAGATTTAGAACCTGCTAGCAAAATCTTCACAATATACATAAAACCTTAGAATACAAAATGTTCTCTAAGATATCATGTAATGTTATTATCAAAACCTAAGGCCACATGTATAACCAAATATTGTTCTTACAATATCCCCCTTTTTTATGATGACAAAACCGTGTATTTTGATGAACAATTTATACTAGTTTTAAATCACATAAAACAAATAGAAAGTTTAGCTAAGCACCCCCCTGAGATCAATATTCTCAAAATTCATTTAAGCTTGTCCAGAGGCTCCCCCTGAGCACAAGACTTACAAAGTAACATGGAAGTATAAGAAAGAAATAGGAAAGGAATACTTCAATGTTTCCAAAACCATCAGAGTTTGACTAAAAATTCCTGGTTCTTCATCTCATATCATGGCTTGCTATCAGAACACGATGAATTGACAAAAACGGGTTGAACCTTATTGACATAACTTGTTTGTGAATATGCATTAAGCTTCAGAGCAAGGTTCATCGGATCTTTACCATGTTCAGAACATTTGAATTTACTAGCTTCTCAAATCTTGAGTAGTCTTCTGACTTTCATCTAGAGTTTTGTCTATCTATAAAATTCTAGTGAACTTTTGCAAAGTTCCTGAGTCAAACATGTTAGACACAAAAATATCTTATAACATATATCATTTATGGGAAATAAATTTGTGAGAATTAGATATATCAAAATCATCTTTACTTTTCTCGCTTTATTAGAAATCAAAAAGACGTTAACAAACTAACCAAAA
Source organism: Vicia villosa (assembly GCF_029867415.1). NCBI lineage: Eukaryota > Viridiplantae > Streptophyta > Magnoliopsida > Fabales > Fabaceae > Vicia > Vicia villosa. The sequence continues at coordinate 391,419 of NW_026705814.1, read as the reverse complement.
AGATAACACGTCATTGATCAAGCTAATAAAGTACATGATTTTAACAATAAAGACAAAAGAAACAAAAGAAACAGGGGTCCAAAGGGACAAAGGAAAAACAAAACAAGGCTAGGGTTGTTCAAATATCTTCAAGGATATCTCCTGCAGCATCATCAATATCCCATTGGTCATCGCCTGTTGTTCTTCACGCTACTTTTCTTCCACTATAAACTTTTGTTTGACAAAAGTCTTTCTTTCCTTAAACTCTTCTGGAGTTTGTTGAAGCAGAACACACACATCCCCAGAACCAGATGAAAATGTCTTCTCTACACCTGAAGATTCTCCAACTAGCCGCTCAGAAGGAATCTCAACCAGAGTGAGATCTTGTTGAACAGAAGTAGGCTTTTCAGGAATAGGAACTTCCAGAGCAAGAAGATAGAGCATGGGAGGAGTAGGAGTAAGCTGGCTTGTAGCAATATCGACATTCCTTTTCCTCAAAGCTTCCTTAAAGCAAAATAACTGAACTTCAAAAGCTCTAGAGTGCATCAATTGCTTGAATTCATTCCAAGTAGAATCTTATGGACCTAATACGTCTGCAGTAGCATCTGCCAAGACCAGCAGACGGTCTACAACCTCATATTCAAAATTGAGTAATATTTCATTAGAGGTAGGTGGAAGTATGTTGTTTTGAAGAAAGTGGATATTAGAAGAAGTGAATTATGGATATGGATCGCTTTCAGGAGCAACAATGATTATGAGAATTTCTTCTTCATAATATTGAACTGGTTTGCAAATGTTCGATGTTGGTTAGAGAGTCTCCTGATGCAGTTATAGGTTCATCTTCATAATATGGTGGAGGGGGTTTTGAGTTTGTAGTGATATGGTGTTTGTGGTGGTTAAAGTTTGTTTAGGAGAAATAATGGATCGTGGGTTCAAATTTGTGGTTGGAGTGGAAGTGGTTTGGATAGAAGAGCACGAATTACTACTTTCATTAAGAATATGAGGAGTAGATGAGGAGGCCTTACATGAGTGAGACTTGAGTTTTCTTTTCTTCTTGGCATGTCCAGATGAACCATCTTTAGCAAATATTTTGAACGAATTTCTTTTCTTCTTCTCAACACAAGAGGGATGGGGAATGGGAAAGATCTTCCTTGAAAACAAAGTTGTGTATTTTTTAGGAGGAGGTTTAGAAAATCTTGCAAGATTGTACGCTGGATAATATGATGTCTCTATTCTTATTTTGGAGATGAAATCTTTATCCAGATTACTTGGATGAGTGATGGATTCTGAGATTTTTCCCATGTTGACTATATTTCTTCAATCTAGAGGATTTCCAATCAGGACTTCAAGTTACCAGTTAGGTTTAATTCCTCCATTAACCAACTTTCCACGAGAATGTATGTGATCAGAATTTCCAAAGGAATCCAGTATTTAGTATTCTTCTCACCATCTCCAGTCGTCTTCATGATATCCACCATATATATGAACAATACTGTTGGTAGGCATATCTTTTCTCCAGTAGGGATGAAATACAATGTGTACTTCTGGTCCACTTCAATAAAGTCTATGGTGTCTAAGAATCTTCTGTATTGTATACATTCTCAGAGAATTTTGAATCACATTCTTAGATTCATGGGAAGATCAAAGGTGCAGATAGAATCCTCTCCATTCAAGAAGATGATAGGACTAATCTCAAGCTTTTTTTAGCAAAAGAAATCCCACTTGATTTCTCAATAGCATATCCATAGCCGATGCACAGAGCTCTTTCTCCATCATGTTGAAGGAGTTTTGTACTGTCTCCTTAAGAAATGCATATGTCTCTTCCCAAGAATTTTGAGAAAATATAACCACCTAGAGAAACGAATGCATGAATCCAGAAACCTTTGAGAAGTTTGAGATAAAATGTTTAGCTGTTCAACTGGAATAGAGAGATGAATGTTCGGGTCTGGTTGAGATTGTTGCTTCTGAGTAGTTTGCATTTGTTGTTGATGAGACGATGATCCTTGAATACCTAATGGAGTAACTTGTTGTTGTTGACCGTCTGATTTCTTTTATATTGTTGAGACATTTTGTGGATGAACATGAATACGAACACGATTTTTAGGGTTTTAGAGATTTTAAGGCTCAAAAATAAGAAAGTGCAGGGTAATGGTAGCGAAAGTGTGTGAAGTGAAGTGAGTGGGTTTTAAATATAGTTTTGCAATGATAAAAAAAAATTGAATAGTGCAAAACATTCTAACAAGCGGTAAAGTGAAATGATTTTAACCTAATCCCAAAAGGAAAAACTCATCTCCCAAGACATCACATCAAGAGAAAGCGTGATTTACGACAAGACAACTGTCTTTCGCTAATTCACCAACCTTTCATAATCCTGACGCCTCATTAATGAACTAAACTCTTCAGTTTCCTATGAACAAATTTTTTTCAAAAAGAAGAAGATTCTGACCTAGGACAGTTTTGATACATGAGAACTTCACTTTTCAAAAGCCCCACATTTCAAAGTAAAAGAGCGTAAGTAGAAACTTACCTCAGATTCTCTCAAAGAGTTGATTTAGTTCTTCTTGTAATCCCAGAGGCCTTGTAATAATTTTCACCGCTTCCCTTTATTATACTCTTTGTTTTATTATTGCGCTTTTCATGCATTCAACCGTTTTTCAAAATAATAAATACTCAATTTTGAGCCCCTTTTTCTACCATAAACCGATCGCTCTCATGCATCACAATCAACCTTACTTACACATGCACACTTTCACATATTCATATCCCGATCTTGGGCTTTCTTACAATAGACACCTACTTGATCAATCTTTTCGGTTGGTCGTTTAAGAGGCTAGTCTTTGGCGGTACACTTTTAATTCAATTTTTTCATGTTTAATCTTTTATGCTTGTTTGTGTGGATTCATTTTGTATGGAGTTTTACTTTCTTCCATTCCCATTTGGCAAGTTGTTTCCCCCATTCCTGAAGCCATGTAATAATTTTACCGCTTTATTTTCTGTAGCTTGATTATTTGCTTGCTTTCTTTGTTTGCATTAATAAATTGTGAACCCCCGCATTCTTGGTCCATATACCAAGCCTTAACCCACTCTTTGTAAGCCAATAGCTTTGTGCATCTCCGTCGACCTTGTTTTTTTAAAACATCAAAACTCTTTTGTGTACTTGCACTCTTTTTCCTTTAAATTTTTTTTCAAAACAAACAAAAACAATCTTTTCTGTTTTCTCTGTGAGCAGAACTACAAATGCTCTTACTTCTCCATTGCACATAGGAGGTATGTAGGCATAAGATGAAACGTGTTGTACCCCAATTTTTGACCACTGAGATCCCACCCCATTTAAAATAGTAGGATCATCATCATCATCATCATCATAATCATCATGCATATATCATTTGCTAACAAAAAATACAAAAAGTTGTTGTTTGTTGCTTGTGTCCCAAGACAAGAGACTGATCAGGAGGAGACTAGGCAAATTAGGGTTTTGAGGCCCACAAAAGAATTCAACATTCATCTATAATTCAAAGGGTTCTCCCATAAATATCAAGGCCCAAAGATGGCCCAATGCAAGATCAATCACTTTCAAGCTCACCAGAGGCCCAAATTAGGGTTTTGACCTAATTCCATTAGAGGGGTGACTTTTAATCAGAACATGGTTCCAAGACTCAAACTATAATTCAAGGACATCCAAATCAACTTTATAATCCATCCATATCATTAATTTGAAGAGGAGAGCTTGATTCATTTGGAAATCACAAAACTGTAGTTCATTTGGAAAAGTCAATTGTGCAAGTCAACCTTTGACTTTTGAGAAAAATGGTCAACTATGGACCTTTAAGGATCCAAATCATCATCATCATATGGATATTGAAGACATTTGATCAAATAAAATTCAAATAATTCATCAAGAATCAAAAAGTCAACAAAAGTCAAAATTAGGGTTTAAAGTGATTTTTAACCTAATTTTGGGAACTTCAAATTTTGCCTACAAACTCAAAAATCTCCAAACATGAAAGTTGTAGATCTTGACAAAACAAAAAACTAATCACAATGTAACTTTTGGCTAAAAGTGATTATTTTGAGAGATTTTTGATTAAGAAGGTTTATGTTCAAAAGACTTAGAAAAATTCTAAGTGTTTTCTCCTAGTTTTTTTCTTAACTTTAAGGCTTTTTTTCTCCATGATCCCAAAAGAGTTTGAGGAAAATTTTAACAAGTGAATTGAAGTATGTAGCAAGGGCTTTCCAAAGATACCATTATCATGAAATTACATGGCTTGAGCTATGAGATATGATTTTATGAAGAAGGCTCCATAACACTGAAAAGATTCCTTTCTTGCAGCCCCTCTAACTTGTTCAAGGCACCAAACTCAGATGATTTCACTTGCTTTTGAGCTATGATCCATGTGTTTTAAGCATTGTCCAAAGTTTCATTCCATTTCAAGCATAAAGTGGTGACTTCCATTCTTGTAAAGCCACTTTAATCACAAAGTCCACTCTCCGTGAGCTTCCAACTTGTTTTTGTTGTATACACTCAACCTAAAGTTCAGACCAAACATGTTTAAAGTGTTCAATAACTCCAAGAATGCTTGTACCTTATCTTGGAACCACAATTTTCACAAAACTTCACCAAGAAGCAAAGTTGGCTAACTTTCACATGTGACTTCCATTTGATCTGATTTTTCCCTCCACAAACCCTAAATATTGCTTATAAATAGAGGGTATCACTCCCTTGATTACACACACCAAAATTCTCCTTCTTTCTAACTTTTCATTTTTCAAGTCATTTTGAGTTCCATAAGTTCTGGGTGTCAAACAAGGTTTCAAACAACTTCTAAATACCATTTAGAAGCTTTCTACCCCTTCCACAATCTCTCAAAACACCTCTAACCAAAAATCACCATTTTCACCTCCATTAAAGCTTCACTAAGTTCATAACTTGCCAAAACTTAAACCAAACATAAACCTACCAAACTAACCATCCAAATACCTTTTATATATCATATAGAAGTTGTCCAAACATTCAAACCACTTCCGTAATCACTAAATCACCATACACCATTCTCACGTTCCATGGATGCGCGTTGATTCGGGTATGGAGATTCAGAGGGTCTCATTACAAAATAGCCATACCTTTAGCTTCATAAAGACCCTAGGAAGCTTTTAGAATCATCACATTGCTTCCGGAAGTGGTATAACTAGTTTTGAATTTTTTGCTCCAAGAGGTAAATTTTCATGTTTTTACGGATTTCTTGCACTTATTTCTACTTCCATGATTGATGATTTTGAATACTATGAAAAGCATGAGGTAGATGTTTGTTTTTACTTTAAATTGCGATTTGAATCACTGAAAATGGTTAAGAATTGAGAGAGAGAGAGAGAGAGAGAGAGAGAGAGAGAGAGAGAGAGAGAGAGAGAGAGAGAGAGAGAGAGAGAGAGAGAGAGAGATGTGAAGTTGAAGTTGAAGTTGACACGTTGAAACTGCCTTGTGTTGGTGTTTTGCGATTTTTGATTTTGGTGCCCTCTTCACGTCCAGATATCTCCCTTATATTTCATCGTTTTCAAAATATTTGAACTACAAAGTTGTAGATCTTACTGAGAGCTACAACTTTCATGTTTACATTTTCAATTTCGTTAAGAAACGAGAGAGTTATGGTCGTTTGTAGATGGCTAAAAATCTAGAAAAAAACCGTGAAATGATGTTTTGGTTGTTGGCTAGTTTTGTGGGGGTGACGTGGCGCGCTCTGGTTGGTTCCTGTCTGTTTTTTTCTTTTAGTGACTTAAATTGCATGTGACCAATTGATATCAAGTCACATGATTATGTGACATTTTATTTCATTTTCTTTTCCTATTTTATTAAAATAATTTTATTTATCTAAAAATTCCAAAAAAAATCATGAACTTATTTTAATGTCTTATTTAATTTCTTTTGAATTTTAATTTCAATTTTTGTTTCTTTTTAATAATTAATTTATTTTATGATCAAATGTGTATTTTCTTTGAAAATCACTTTTTATTCAAACTTTGAAAAATCATTTAAAATAGAAAAATTAATCTTTTTGACTTGATTTTTTTTGTGTTGTTTATTTACTTTGTCTATTTTAATATTATAATTAAAAATCCAAAAATATTATTTATTTTCATCATTTAAAAATTAATTCAAAAGCGTGTCTTTTATGCATTAAAATCAACAAAACTCATTTTCTTTTGATTATCTTCTTCAAATTAACTTTGTATCTTTTTGTGAATATTTGTTTAGGGTTAGGATAATGTGTCCTTGACTTTTCCATGTACCCTTAGACCAATTCTCTTTTAGAATTTAGTATTTAATCATTAAAAAATCAATTAGGTTTAGGTGTGATTTCAAAACCCAAAGTTTCAAAACCCTAATTCAAAAAACTCCATGATCCTTTGCTTATCCATGTTAAATGTGATTTGTTTACCTTGATCATTGTCTTTTGTTCATGTACATGTACTTGTTGATTTTATCCTTGTATTCTTATATTTGTTATCCATTGTATTATCATTGTATATACTTTGTTTACCGACCCCTTCTTCAAAACCTTGGTACTAAGAGGAGAATTATTCCCGGTAAAACTACTCTTAGTCCAATGACCATGTATTGTTAAAGCTTAACCAAACCCCTTTATTTTTAAAACCTTGGCACTAAGAGGAGAATTATTCCCGGTGAAACTACTCTTAGTCCATTGACCTTATTTTGTTAAAACTCAACATCCAAAAATATTTTGGCCACTTTGGCCCTTTTATTTTCCTTTTAAGAGGAACTACAAAAGCTCTGACTTCCTTATTGTTAAAGGGGTATGTAGGCCTGAGAAGCAATGTCTTATCGAGCTCACTTTCAAAAACCTCTTTTCCTATCCCCACACTCTTTTTAAAAAAAGTTCACATATGATTTTTGTAACACCCGAGGCCAAAGAAGGCGAGGGGTGGTTGCACCGCATGGAACACCTAAGGCCGAAGAGGGCAATGGTGGTCGCCACATCGGAATGAGAGGGATCGTGAGGCTGTGCAGGGAAGAGACTGCACGGTTGAAAGATGTCTTATAAGGATTGATGGGTACTACCTATACCAACAAGATGCATCTTCTTTTCGGTAGCTCATTTCATAAGAACTCCACAGTTAAGCGTGCTTGACTTGGAGTAGTCTTGGGATGGGTGACCTTCTGGGAAGTTTCCCGGAAAGCGTGCGAGTGAGGTCAAAGCATGCTGAAAAGACCCGTGTTGGTTTGTGGGGTCAGTCGATCATCCCGAAAGCAGTCTGGGGCGTTACAAATGGTATCAGAGCCAGACCTCTCCCAGTACGATGTGGTTCGAGGACGAACCATGCGGAAGCTGGTGGGCATGTAACACCCGAGGCCAAAGAAGGCGAGGGGTGGTTGCACCGCATGGAACACCTAAGGCCGAAGAGGGCAATGGTGGTCGCCACATCGGAATGAGAGGGATCGTGAGGCTGTGCAGGGAAGAGACTGCATGGTTGAAAGATGTCTTATAAGGATTGATGGGTACTACCTATACCAACAAGATGCATCTTCTTTTCGGTAGCTCATTTCATAAGAACTCCACAGTTAAGCGTGCTTGACTTGGAGTAGTCTTGGGATGGGTGACCTTCTGGGAAGTTTCCCGGAAAGCGTGCGAGTGAGGTCAAAGCATGCTGAAAAGACCCGTGTTGGTTTGTGGGGTCAGTCGATCATCCCGAAAGCAGTCTGGGGCGTTACAATTTTCAAATAGATGTACACAAAAACAATAACATTTTCAAAGAGGTTCCCATGGAGTACCATGGATATGAGGGGTGCTTAAAACCTTCCCCTTATATAATAGACCCCCTTACCCAAATCTCTTATAAGTTTATTAGTTTTGATTTTAAAAACTTATGTGGGTTTTATTCGCTCTTTCACCCATTCCTTTTGGAAAAAAACAAAGCGCGGGTGGCGACTCTGTTTAAAAATGAGCTAAGTATTTCCCATGACTTTAGTCTCACCAATTTCACCGCTACAGAAAAGTGGCGACTCTGCTGGGGATAGTGATCAAATTATTGGTGTATCTTTGGAAGGGTTAACCCTATCTTTGTTTATATTATTGTTTTTGTTTTGTACATACATTTGTCTTTTACTTTCCTATGTGAATACTTGTTATTTTTATTAGGTTGTATTGGGAAAGGGCTTGATTCCCCTTGTGGTGAGACAAATCCTAACCCAGATTTATAGTGTAAACTTATTATACTGGTATAGTCATTTTTGATCTCGAGGAAGTAGTCCCAAAGAAGTCAATTTGAGATCCATCGCTTAGTGGAGGCCTCTTTGGAAGTAACTTAGTTGACCATGTAATTGGGAATACATCGTTGCGTTCAACTAGGCTGTAGAAGCTGATAATCTAGAAACCCTTAACCAATCTTGGCCATTAAGATGTAGTGTGGAAAGTATATCTGATTCATTTTCATAATAGTTGTTACACGAGGCTACGCTCAGATGAGGTTCTCTTGGATTTTGTTCAAATGAGTATGTTGATACAGAGTTTACAATCTCCAAGTTGGGATGCTTGAGTCTGGGAAACAATAGAACCTTGATCTACAGGTACAAAATAACCATAGTACACACCTTTGGGATGGGTAGACCTTTGGCTCCATGCTCGTGACTTTGAACCCTTAAACCCATGTTTTTACTATGTTTGCATTCATTCATCCATGCATTTTAAAACCAAAATATCTTCCAAGGAATTAAAAGAAGAAAAACCAAGAGGTACATTTTCAAGAGTCCAAAGATAGAATAATTAAGAAAGTTTGGATCTTTAATTGTTAATTCTAAGAATTTCTGTGCCCAGTATGGGATGTTGTTATCTCTTCTGAGAACCAAGATGTTATGGATGATTCACATTGAGATTCCTTAGGATTACTTTTGAGATTTTCTAGCTTTCTTTGTTATTCCTATCTTGTAACTCTTGAAAGTGTTTGTACCTTAAGGCGGTCCCTTTGTAAACTCTTGAAATAAATGGTACTTCGAAGTCCCTCAATTGTCCCTCGATGACCCTTGTCCCTTTATATGTACCAAGGATGTCCCTTTGTCCCTTATCATTAATGAATTAAATTTTCTCTTCAAGTTACCTTATGGTGTTTACATTTACAAGCTCTTAATAATCCCTTGAAAGATATTTGAGATAATAAAAATGAAAAAAATCTTTTGCATTACATTGCATATCATTTACATCCTTTGCATACATCCAGGTTGTTCAAAACTCTCATTCCAAGTGTGTCTTTCAAGAGTTATTCGTCAAACGTTAAGCTGTTTCCTCAACATAAGTACGGAACTAGAGCTAACAACAGACGAAGAATGGCAGACCAAGAACAGTTTCAAACTTTAGAAAAGAGATTGAGGGCATGTTGCACCCTAAAATTTGCTCACCCAATTTTCAACCACTTGTAGGCTTCTCATTAGCATGTGCGTTCATACATAAGGATGGGATCAAGATATTATGGTATTCATGAGTTTCCTCAAGATAGAGAAAGGGAATTCAACAGCTATGGCAAGAGAAGTTTTATCCTGAAGGATCAATTGTTAAAGCATCATCTTGAATTAGGGTTTGTGACTAATGGAGGCATTGAAGGTTTGTATGAGCCAATTCTTTGAGGCTTTTCTCTCTTTATCATGTGAAGTATCTCTGATTCAAGGATTTTGTCAAGATAACCAGAGGAATTAGGGTGTTGAAACTTGTTCATTATCCTCCTAAGACAGAGATCAGAACTAGGGTTTTGGATCTAATCAGGTTTGCTTAGAGTTTTGGAGCCAATTCTTTTTCCATGATGTTTATGTGTTCTTAAGAATCCATGATTGAAGATTTGATCATCAATTTTGAATGAAAAAGGAGCAATTGACCAAAAAGGGCAAAATGGTCTTTTTACCTAAAAGTCAAATAAAGTCAAAGTTGACCAAGTGGACTTTTGGTCAACATGAAGTTCATAGACCATATTTTCATATGAAATGATCATTGATGAGTGAAAATCATGAGAAATGGAGGTTTTGAAGTTTACTTGAAAGATAAGATACTTGGATGTTAAAATTTTTTTCTAAGTGTTGGATGATTTTGCATGACTTTGAACGACCATAACTTCTTCGTTTCTTATCGGATTTGGGTGATTCTTTTGGGATATTGGAGAGGGGAATGAGGTCTACAAACTTGTCTCTTATAAATAATTTGCACTATGCACTGAAAATTAAGAGATATGGGCCTTTGAAGTTGGGGTCATTTCAAGTCATGATGGATAAATTACCATGCAGTTGCTGTGCCATGCCCAGGAATTTCATCAAGCAGTTGGTGGGCCAAATGTACAAGCCCTTTTCTTGCAATTAAAGAAACTTGTGAAAGAATAAACGAAAGGAAATTGTAAATGGTCATGTAAGCTTCACAACAAGCTTTGAGTCACTTCATTTGGCCCAAAAATGAGAAGGATATGAATGTCTAAACTTGAGACATCAAACTAGCTCAAGATGACTGGCCCTTCGCGCGCGTGCCCAAGTCTGGCCAATCTCTCATGGCCAGTCGATAATCCTTATCATGAGTTCTCCTAGACAAGTCCACCATTTCTTATGATTCAAAGCTCATGTTGATCCTCACTACAAGGGCTTTCAAAAGGCCTCTTTAAGTTACAAAATGCACGAGTAGATTTTGAGAAAGATGAGATATGGCTCAGCTGACCCCATGCGCGCGCTGCTCAGCTGCCTCATTTTTTTCAGAAACCTTATGGTCATTTCTCTCATCTCCAAGCATCCTTTGCAACAATTCAAGATCCTATGATGATCTACATCAAAAGATCTTTATAAAGACCTTCTTAACTTAGGAAATGCACGAGCCAAATTTGAAATTTAAGGGCTATAAGTCAGCTGAGGGCATGGTATCAAGTGGTGTTGCTCATATTTATTGTTTTAATGGCAGCTGACTATAGAAACATGCGAGGAGCCTGTATTATACAAGCCATTTTCAGATTACCATTTCAAGCCAAACATGTGCACATGATATGCATGCACATGAGACAAGTTTCCAAATCAAGTAACTTTTGGATTTTTCACGCAAAAGGATTGCACTGCCAGCTCATTTGTTCTGTGCTCTCCCCACTACCTTGCTGACCTCACTAAAACGACCCAAGGACAGCTCTTGCATAGCATGAAACGCATAGTGTTCTTCCTCACAAAAGATTTGCAAAATGACCAAACTTGCCCTCTAACGGATTTGTTAAGTGCATTGACATCACTACCCTCACTCTAAAGCTCTTATAAAAAGAGCTCATTACCTTCAGAAACCCTAGAAGCGGCCTCCTACTCAAGCTCACTAAAAAATCTGAAGCTCTTATTCTCTTCATAAGAAGTTCTGCTACCAAACTCATACGCCAGCTTTTGCTCAAGGATTGTGGTTCGTTCACCTCGGGGAAAGCTCAAAGAAGAGGATCTGAAGGTATTATCTCTTTTGTCCAGAGGCATCGAGTATGTTTATTTCATACTCCTAAGAGGTAACCTTCAAAAACCACTGCATAGCATCATATTATTAGATATGCTTCTTGTGTTGCTTGTATGAAGTCTCAATGCCATTGTGTGAACCTCTTTGTGAATGAAATATCGTGTTCTGCATTTTCAAAAATTTTACAAACTAAGCTAAAGTAATGACTTGTTGCTCATCTTGTTCTTTGACCTTGCATTTATTTTAAAATCTGAAGCCGTGGTGATGATCCTTGTTGAGAGGGGAGCAACTTTGATGTTTGGTTCATTTTATTTGGCTGAGAATTCATGAAGTTATGCTGCATTGAAGGTGCTCATGCACCATGCGTGTTAGGGCTTTGCTTTTGCTCGTCCATTGAAGAACACGACTAGGTGTCTTCTTCTGATTGGCAGATTTTGTTTGATAATTTATTTTCAGCCATGCTTGCTTCTGATTGGTCCGTGTTTTTTTTTTTAAATAAAATGTGACCGATTGATATTAAGTTATGTCCCTGCTAAGTGATTCTGAACATTGGGCCGCGTGTGTTGGGTTTATATCCACACCCCCTTATTTAGCCCATTAGCCTTTTACTATTAGCTTTACACCACCCCTTTTGTTCCATTGTTCTTTTTATTTTATTTATTTTATCTGTTTTCTTTATTTTATTTAAAATAGTTATAATCATGAAAAAAATTCCAAAAAAAAGGAAAATGACCCTTGGAGAGTCCTCTAATCAGTTATATTTTTATTTTATTTTTTTAATTTTCGTAGTTATTATAAAAAATCCCACAAAACAAACATATAAGTTTATTCATGCTTTCACTACTTGCTATTTTATGATTTTATTTCTGCTATTTCCCATTAATCAAAAATTCCAAGAAAATAGGACAATGACCCTTGGGGAGTCCTTTATTCAGCCATATTTCTATTTTATTTTTATTCATAATTTTCGTGATATATAAAAATTCCACTTGTAAATAGGGTTTTAGTTATGATTTTTTTTACCGCTTGGTTCTTGATTTTATCTTTATTTGTTCCAGCCATTTAAAAATTATGGAAAAATAGGACAGTGAACTTTAGTGATTCCTTTAATTTATGGTATTTTTATTTTGTTTTTTTAACATTTTTGTTTATACTTTAGCTATTTGTTTAAATTAGTATATCTAACTTTATAATTTCTTTTGTGTCTGTTTTGTTTATTTTATTTTTAATTGTTCCTTTGACCAAAAAAATAACAAAAATATGTTTTAGTTTTCTAAGACCTTTATTTCATTTTGTATAATTTTAGTTTGCTGACTTTAAGTAATTAACTTTAAAAATTCAATTTTAAAGTTAATTGTGTAGAATTAGGGTTTTAAAGGGCTATTTTCACTTGATAATTTCTAAAAGCTATCAACTGAGCTTGGGAAAAATCAAAAGAAAATACTCAAGTGTTATTAAATGATCTTAGGTGATAAGAACATTTTTTATATATTTTTATTTCTGACTTTACGTTTTTTCCTTGATTTAATTTGTTTCTATGCCTAGTTTGGGCTAGTTTTGTTTATATTTTTGTTTATTAATTCTCCCTTGTAATTAAATCTTTTCTTTGATTAGTTTCTGACTTATACTTGTTTTAGGATGCATACAATGTATTTTCTTTGATTTTACCTAATTATCTTCTATTTTTCTTTGAATTTAGACTTGCATATGTTAGATAAAGTTTACTTTGAGATTATGTTACATTTTCTTTGAATTATACCCTTAGTTATTAGACTTATTTTTTAGGGCAACATATGACTTGAGTATGCTTCTGATTATATCAATTTAGTTTGATTTTATGAACCTCTTTTCATTTTATTATGGATTCTCTTCTTATGCAATTCCTAAAACCCTAATTTAGGGTCAAGTTGGATCCTTAGGGATTTCTTTTGCACTTTGTTGATTATATGGGGTATGATAAACTCCATGATGGTCTTTTAAAGGCTTGAGAGAAATTTGACTCCTTCTCTCTTTTTTTGTTTATCTCTTTTTAGTTTATGTTTGTTTCTTTTGTGATCTATTTTTGTTGACCCCATGGTGAGCTTTGTAGAAGCAAATGATCCATGGTTTTATGAGGTTTCATTTCTGACTTGTGTCATCTAAAGAGGATCCTCATTGTGTATGCTTGTTGGCTTTTCATCTTTGTTGGCCATTTAGGTGCTATTCGCTTCTTACTTAATTAGTAATAGCTTGTTTTGATTAATTTTGTTGTGAGGTGAGATCTTTTGAGGGATCAATGAGCCATTGTTTGATTGATAAGTACTTCCTTATGTGGTTTATTTAATGCGGCTTGTGTTCTGTTTTCTTTTCTTTGTGATATCTTGTCTATTGACATTGCTTGTGTGTATCCTTGCATGTCTTCTTCTTGATTTGTGTTGATTGTCTATTGACATTGCTTGTGTGTATCCTTGCATGTCTTCTTGATGATTTGTGTTTATTGTTTCTTGAAATTGTTTGAGTGTATCTCTAAATTGTCTCTTTTATTACTTGTGTATCTCTTGGTGTATCTTGAATACACATTGTTTATCTTGAGTTTGCTTGTGTTTGTCCTTGCTTGTCTCTTTTTGCCATGCTCCCTTAGGACTTGACTTTTCAAAGTCATTAGACCTTAGGATCTTATCCAAGCATGATAACTTCTAGGTCCCTTTAGTCCCCCTTTAGTTTAGAGCATCTTCTTTTTCTTTTTCAACTTTAATCCACCTAATAAATATTAAAAAGTAGAGAATGGTGAGTATCCTTGCATTGGGATTTAATTCACCGTTATCTACGATTTCCCCCTAAAAAACACCAAACAATAAAACACTTCAAAACACCTAATAAAGTTTAAAACTTAAAAAACGTAGAGTAAGGTGGGCATCCTTGCATTGGGCTCTAGATCACCTCTATCTACATCAAAAAACACAAACCAATTTTCTTTTTCTTTTAAGGATATGTTAAGTCCTTCCCATACTTAGGCATGTGAGTCTCCAAAGGTCGAGCAACGTTGGGATGTGATCTTAACCTCTGTCCACCTAAAAAACACAAAAACATACAAAAACTTTTGAGCCGAACTACGGCTGTTCTGATTCCTTTAAGGGATATGTAGGCATTGGATCGCGGGGTCCGAACGAGCACACTTTGTAAATATTCCTTCTTTTCCCCGTGTTTTGTTTTCTTTCTTTTGTCATGCATTGCATTTAGCTTTAAGCTTTAGACTCTTAACACCCATAGATTAGAACGAACAAGAGTGGATCCTGTCGAGTACGACGGACGTGAGGGGTGCTAATCCCTTCCCCTTGCGTAACCGACTCCCTTACCCTTTTCTCTTTAGGTCGTAGAACTTTGTTTGTTTGTTTATAGGTTTTAGTCGATGTTTTCCTTTCCCTTTTCTTGGGATAAATAAACAATCGATGGCGACTTCATTGTTTTTCCGATGAGTTTTTCCAGTTGCTTCAGCTGGCGACTTTACTGGGGATCGAATTCGAACTATCAGGGCCATGGAAGGTCTGATCTTTGTTGTGCATTCCATCAAGGTGGTGCTGGTCATGATTTGGAAAATTGTTATGCATTGAAGGCTAGCGTACAAGAGTTTATTAGGGCAAATATGTTAACTTTCAAGGATGTTGGTCCCAATGTAAAAACTAATCTTTTTCCAAAACATAGTGGCTAAAGAGAAATCAATCCAGAGTAACCTTTCCTAAAGCCAGTGTTTAAGACAGGACATCTCCTCCTTGTTGCTGATTAGTCACTAGGCCTTGTTTCTTTCTGTTTATAATTTCCTTGTTTTGTATTGCATATTGCATTGAACTTCGTTTGTTTATGAATGATAATTTTAATGAAATGAGCATTGCATGTTTTGATTCAATTCATTTTTACTTACTGTTTTCAAATATATATCTTGTCACTTTCTTTATCAAACTTTTACTTATGCAAATATTAGAGGGAGGATGATGAAAACGAAATACCCGAATTGCTAAACGATATGCTTTCAAATAAAACTTTGCTGATGACGTACAGGCATTGTTTCAATTCCCAAACACTGGAGAAATAAGGAAGTTAATCCCTCGTTCACCCCTTTTGAGCCTAGAAGTTGGAGTTTCTTTCTATACAAAAAACTAGTAATTTTAACCTGGGGCGGGGTAGTTCTCAGTTAATTTGGTTGTGCATTCAATTACAAGAGAATAATTCAATACACCTTTCAATAAGGGTTTCAATCACAAGCTTTCCTCCTCACACATCAAAGAAATGTTGGAGATGTCAATCAAAATCCAATGATGATTCATCCTAATCATTAAGCAAGGCAATCATTATCTTCCCAAAAAAATATAAAAGGGAGAATCAAAGAAAATGCCCGGTAAGTCAAAACCTATGAAGGAGACTTAGACAAAATTGGGGCATCCCGCTGACTGTAAGATCAAAAGAAACAGTTCAAGCAAAAGTTAGGGATATCAAAAGAAAAATCAAAAGAGAAGTCAATACATTCTTGACAAACAGCAAAATGTTGTTACCATCAAAAGGAAGAAGTGACCACCATCTCAAAATTCTTTTAGCTTAAGAGCCATCATAACTATCACAAGTACAATTCCAAAAATCTCTTGGAACCTAAGTGCATAAGTTGAATTAACTGAGCGTAGGATTGGAGATCATCACGAAGAAGGGGGTGGGTCACTATAAGAATTTGAGCCTTATATCCTTTGTTTCTGAAACCGTGAACCGAGCCACATTACAACCCTTAAAAGACCTAATTGAAGTAAGGTTTATTTTGAAAGCATACTACAACAAGGTTGCGTAAACTGACTCCCAATAGATTTGCCAATCACTTGTTTTGATATCATGTTTGTTCTTCTTCTTTCACTTTGAATATATAAACCATTGTGTTTTGATCAGTGATTCATCTATTGTATAATGATTTTTTTTTCAAAATTTTCTTGAGCATTGCATTAAAATTAGCACTTTTGAAATGAACATTTTATTTGCGAGTAAGCTCTCATTTTCAAGGAAATTTAAAACAGTCGAGAAACTTGATTAGTGATCATATCAGAGGCACGTTAATTCAAGGTCCTTTTATTTAAAGATTGTTCAACTCTAAATTTGTTGATCAGAAGATCCCTTCAAGAATCATACCGGGGCAAGCTTTCCCGCAATCATTTCATGAACTGAAACCATGATCAACTTATCCCCATCAACAATCAAATTGAAGCCATGATCGGTTTTCCAACAACAATCAGTCAATCAGGGGCAATCTTCTTCAGTAATCCCCAAGTATAGTTTATTGGTTTTTCTTAGAAGATTATCGGTTTGATACATTTACCAGTGTAACAATAGATATGTTCAAGCATCTTCCATAGTAGAGTTGGCAAAGCTCCCCGTGTTGAGGAATTAGTGTCCCAATCTTTCCTCACAAAAGAGTCTACCTCAGTTGTCACAAACAATTGCATTACATTGAACATTCATCATGTATAGAAAAATTCAATATTATGCATAGAAATAAATTTCATGCTCATTTATATTCTTCCGAGGTCCTGTTGCTATCAACATCTTACCTTGAGATCTAAGTCCAACTTATTAGGCACCTACCAAAACAGATGTATGTCTTTTCATTATTTATCTAGTGCTATTCCTGGATGTTCAATTTCTATCTTGCATCCAATGCTATTCTTGGATGTCTTATCTCTTTTATCAAGTGCCATTCCTGGATGTCATTTCTCACTTTATTCAATGTCATTCTTGGATGTTGTGATCCTCACTTTATCCAATGTTATTCTTGGATATTGTGATTCCTTTTCTCCAGTGCCATTCCTGGATGTCTTTTCTCACTTTATTCAATACTATTCTTGGATATCGTGATTCCTTTTCTCCAGTGCCATTCCTCGATGTCGTTTCTCACTTTGTTCAATGTCATTCTTGGATGTTGTGATCCTCACTTTATTCAATTCTATTCTTGGATATCGTGATTCTTTTTCTTCAGTTCCATTCCTGGATGTCGTTTCTCACTTCGTTCAATGTCATTCTTGGATGTTGTGATCCTCACTTATTCAATGTTATTCTTGAATATCGTGGTTCCTTTTCTCTAGTGCCATTCCTGGATGTCTTTTCTCACTTTGTTCAATGCCATTATTGGATGTTGTGATCCTCACTTTATTCAATGCTATTCTTGGATATCGTGATTCCTTTTCTCCAATTCCATTCCTGGATGTCTTTTCTCACTTTGTTCAATGCCATTCTTAGATGTTGTGATCCTCACTTTATTCAATGATACTCTTGGATATCGTGATTCCTTTTCCTTTCATCCAAAACCAGTAATTGGCTGTCATATTTCCCAAAAAAAGTCAGAGTCTTGCATTCATGTCATACATGTGGGCTCTTAGAGTCCAAATTATGCTATCATTTTGTATTTAAGTCCCTCCTACCATGCTGAGACGAAGATTCCCATCTTCCCCTCATTAGATATCAGGAACTTAAATAGGGGTAGCTGTTGTACCCCAATTTTTTACCACTAAGATCCCACCCCATTTAAAATAGTTGGATCATCATCATCATCATCATCATAATCATCATGCATATATCTTTTTCTAACAAAAAATACAAAAAGTTTTTGTTTGTTGCTTGTGTCCCAAGACAGGAGACTGGCCAGGAGGAGACTAGGAAAATTAGGATTTTCAGGACCACAAAGGAATTCAACATTCATCTATGATTCAAAGGGTTCTCCCATAAATATCAAGGCCCAAAGATGTCCCAATGCAAGATCAATCACTTTCAAGCTCACTAGAGGTCCAAATTAGGGTTTTGACCTAGAGGGTTGACTTTTAATTAGAACATGGTTCCAAGACTCAAACTATGATTCAAGGACACCCAAATCAACATTATAATCCATCCATATCATTCATTTGAATAGGAGATCTTGATTCATTTGGAAATCACAAAACTGCAGTTCATCTAGAAAACTCAACTATGCAAGTCAACCTTTGACTTTTGAGAAAAATGGTCACCTATGGACATTTAAGGATCCAAATCATCATCATATGGATATTGAAGACATTTGATCAAAGAAAATTCAAAGACTTCATCAAGAATCAAAAAGTCAACAAAAGTCAAAATTGGGGTTTAAAGTGATTTTAAATCTAATTTTGGCAACTTCAAATTTTGCCTAGAAACTCAAAAATCTCCAAACATGAAAGTTGTAGATCTTGACAAAACAAACAACTTATCTTAATGTAAATTTTAGCTAAAAGTTATTATTTGAGAGATTTTGGATTAAGAAGGTTTATGTTCAAAAGACAGAAAAATTCTAAGTGTTTTCACCTAGTTTTTTTTTAACTTTAGGCCTTTTTTCTCCATGATCCCAAAAGAGTTTGAGGAAACTTTTAACAAGTGAATTGAGGTATGTAGCAAGGGCTTTCCAAAGATACCATTAGCATGAAATTCCATGGCTTGAGCTATGAGATATGATTTTGTGAAGAAAGCTTTCATAACACTTAAAAAACTCCATGAACATGAAGAAGTTTTGAACCAAAACTACTTCAAATGCAAAGATTCCTTTCTTGCAGCCCCTCTAACTTGTTCAAGGCACCAAACTCAGATGATTTCACTTGATTTTGAGCTATGATCCATGTGTTTTAAGCATTGTCCAAAGTTTTATTCCATTTCTGAAAATTCTAGTAACACACGCTCGATGTCTTACCGAATGTTATGACATCAAAAATTTCACAGCATATAAAATTATAACAGAACATCATAAAACAATAAAGAAAACACATAATTGTTTACCCAGTTCGGTTCAAACAACCTACTCTGGGGGCTACCAAGCCAGGGAGGGAATCCAATATAAGCAGAATTAATTCGGAGTTAAACTCCCCCGTTTACAACTCCTCACTTAAAACCTACCCAATACAATTTCAACCTATTCCTAGACTTGAGTATCTCCACTCACTCCCCCTCAATCACAATAGTGATTACACATAAACATAAACAATTACAGAGAGAAGACACTCTTCAAAAACACACCTTGATCTGCTTAAAAGCTTCAATCAAGAGACACACACTCGTGCTTAAAAGCTTAGAGTGAAAACATAAACACGCACAAACTATTCCAACGCAATCATCAAGGACAATTCCTTGGATCACACGAGACAGCTACAGAACTACAGTTCTTCACAATACACAAAATCTTATGTTTGCATTCAAAAATAGGATTGTAGTCTTTTTATATGCAGTCTTGGGCCTTGGGCTTTTTTAGAAGCTGTCTACCCCTTCCACAACCTCTCAAAACACCTCTAACAAAAAATCACCATTTTCACCTCCATTAAAGCTTCACTAAGCTCATAACTTGCCAAAACTTAAACCAAACACAAACCTACCAAACTAACCATCCAAATAACTTCTATATATCATATATAAGGTGTTCAAACATTCAAACCACTTCCGTAATCACTCAATCACCATACACCATTCTCATGTTCCATGGATGCGCGTTGATTCAGGTAGGGAGATTCAGAGGGTCTCATTACAAAATAGCCATACCATTAGCTTCATAAAGGCCCTAGGAAGCTTTTAGAATCATCACATTGCTTCCGGAAGTGGTATAACTAGTTTTGAAGTTTTTGCTCCAAGAGGTAAATTTTCGTGTTTTTACGGATTTCTTGCACTTATTTCTACTTCCATAATTGATGATTTTGAATACTATGAAAAGCATGAGGTAGATGTTTGTTTGTACTTTAAATTGCGATTTGAATCACTGAAATGGTTAAGAATTGAGAGAGATATGTGAAATTGAAGTTGACATGTTGAAACTCCCTTGTGTTGTTGTTTTGTGATTTTTAATTTTGGTGCCCTCTTCACGTCTAGATATCTCCCTTATCTTTCATCCTTTTCAAATATTTGAACTACAAAGTTGTAGATCTAACTGAGAGCTACAACTTTTATGTTTACACTTTTCAATTTCGTTGAGAAACGAGAGAGTTATGGTCGTTTGAAGATGGCTAAAAATCTGGAAAAAAAACCGTGAAAGTTATGATGTTTTGGTTGTTGGTTGGTTTTATGGGGGTGACGTGGCGCGCTCTGGTTGGTTCCTGTATGTTTTTGTCTTTTAGTGACTTAAATTGCATGTGACCAATTGATATCAAGTCACATGATTATGTGACATTTTATTTTCCTATTTTATTAAAATAATTTTATTTATCAAAAAATTCCAAAAAAAAAAAATCAAACTTATTTTAATGTCTTATTTAATTTTTTAGGAATTTTAATTTCAATTTTTGTTTCATTTTAATAATTAATTTATTTTATGATCAAATGTGTATTTTCTTTGAAAATCACTTTTTATTCAAACTTTGAAAAATCATTTAAAATAGCAAAAATAATCTTTTTGACTTGATTTTTTTGTGTTGTTTATTTACTTTGTCTATTTTAATATTATGATTAAAAATCTAAAAATATTATTTATTTTCATCATTTAAAAATTAATTCAAAAGCATGTCTTTTATGCATTAAAATCAACAAAAAACATTTTCTTTTGATTATCTTCTTCAAATTAACTTTGTATCTTTTTGTGAATATTTGTTTAGGGTTATGATAATGTGTCCTTTACTTTTCGATGTACCCTTAGACCAATTTTCTTTTAGAATTTAGTATTTAATCATTAAAAAATCAATTAGGTTTAGGTGTGATTTCAAAATCCTAATTCAAAAAACTCCATGATCCTTTGCTTATCAATGTTAAATGTGATTTGTTTACCTTGATCATTGTCTTTAATTCATGTACATGTACTTGTTGATTTTATCCTTATATTCTTATATTTGTTATCCATTGTATTATCATTGTATATACTTTGTTTACCGACCCCTTTTTAAAACCTTGGCACTAAGAGGATAATTATTCCCGGTGAAACTACTTTTAGTCCATTGACCTTATTTTGTTAAAACTCAACATCCAAAAACATTTTGTCCACTTTGGCCCTTTTAGTTTCCTTTTAAGAGGAACTACAAAAGCTCTGACTTTCCTATTGTTAAAGGGGTGTGTAAGCCTGAGACGCGATGTCTTATCGAGCTCACTTTCAAAAACTTCTTTTCCCATCCCCACATTTTTTTTAACAAGTTCATATGATTTTCAAATAGATGTACACAAAACAATAACATTTTCAAAGAGGTTCCCATGGAGTACCATGGATATGAGGGGTGCTTAAAACCTTCCCCTTGTATAACAGACCCCCTTACCCAAATCTCTAATAAGTTTATTAGTTTTGATTTTAAAAACTTCTATGGGTTTTATTCGCTCTTTCACCCATTCCTTTTGGAAAAAAACAAAGCGCGGTGGCGACTCTATTTAAAAATGAACTAAGTCTTTTCCATGACTTTAGTCTCACCAAATTCACTGCTACACAACGTCTTGTCGAACTCACTTTAAAAAGACGAAAACATTTCTTCTCTCATCTCTTTATTCTTTTGCAAACAAAACCGCTTTAACTTTACACAGATTTTCAAAAGGTTCCTGTGGAGTATCACTGATGTAAGGGGTGATAAGGTTCCCTTGCATAACCAACCCCCTTATTCATATTTCTCTTTGTGATTTTTATCGATATTTCCCCCTTTTCTCTTTTGGAAACAATAAAGTTCGGTGGCGACTCTTGCTTTTGCGAGTTAAGGTTAGTTAATCAATAGCTTAATCTCCAGATTTTTTCCGTCGCTACTGGTGCTAGTAGAATTTATATTATTCTAGATCAACCAAACTCTCACGAAAATAAAAATAGATTGTGTTGAGGGTTTAACATGTCATTTCTAAGCTAGATGATGTCGTCTTGCTTGGAAAGAAATCAACAATAGAAAATTTAATATTTAGCTAAGGAATTGAGTCACCACAATCTCATTCAATGTGATGGAAGTCTCGTCTTCTAGACCACATCGGGTCCACCCATATTAAGTGCTCTATTACGATGGTGTAACACACATAAATTAGGGACTGATATTGGATTTTGGGTAGGTTGGGAGAGATTTCTTACACCTTCACGAATTGACTTCAGAATTTTATCATCTATCAAAATCTATAGCGGATCAAGTGTTTGCTCCGAGTCAAAGTGTGGTGGTGGATCTCCTGCTTTTCTTTTATTGAAATTTAATCTATTGATGGTGATTTAACTTGGTTTAAGCTCGAGCCCGTGAGTAGCAAGATGGATCTTTAGTATTGGTGTTTTTTTTCCTGATACTCCCTCCGTTCCTTTTTAAGTGTCGTTTTAGAAGAATTTTTTTGTTCCTATTTAAGTGTCGTTTTATAATTTAATGTTATAATTTGTCATTTATACCCTTATTTTCTCAATAATTCCACCTCAAAATTTTCAATTAGTTATTGGAAAAAGAGAGTGTATGATTGAATTTATTTGGAAAGAGAAAAATAAATAAGGGTATAATAGGAAAAGTAACTATAATAATTCACTATTTTGGTTGAAGAGCTTTTTGCTAAAACGACACTTAAAAAAGAACGGAGGGAGTATTTCGTTGCCCCATCATGGTTTGAGATTTTTTTGTCGTGTATATTGTATTTTCTAGTTTATGGACACTTTTTGTACTTTATGTTGTTTATTGTAACTTCATCTCTCTTTTTATATATTTATTTTACCATTAAAAAAACACTAGGTAATCTCAGGTAATCCCAATGCAAGAATTTGACTTTTTTTTAAACTCATCTTTTTTTTAAAATTATTTTAAATATAAAAAATAACCGTTATTTTATTTATATTTCATGTTTATGTCATAACTATTTTTATATTATAAACAATGCTTTAAAAACTATACCGAACCGACCAGTTCAATCAATTGAACGTAAACCTCAGATGAATTCGGTTGAGTTAATTTTTCAAAATTGCTAGTGGACCAAAACCGGAGTAGAACTAGAAAAACCGGATTGAACTATTCAAAATCATTCAAACCATAGAACTAGAGCCGGTTTGTAAAACCGCCCAGTTGACAAAAATGCATCAAATTGACCGATTTTTTATTTCAAAAAAAAAAGATTAATATGTAAATATCAAAACTTAATATAAATTCTCCAATCATAAAAAAGAATTTTGTGTTTTTATTACAAACATAAAAATTTCTAAGTTTTGTCACTCCATTAGAATTTTTCTTCCAACCACACTCAATCATATGTTTGTCGTAATTCAACTCAAATTTGTTTTTTGCTGTTTAATTAAGTGTATTGTATTGTTTATTTTTTGTATTCTATATTTTAATTTAGGTATTTTTGATTATTTAAAATTTATTTTAATTATTATGTTCTATTATTTTATTTTTGTTTGATTTAGTATAACTTATTTTATTGTAATTCTTTAATCTGTTTAAATTATTTTTAAATGAAGGTTAAAATGAAGTGTACAACTATGTTGTGTTATTATATGTACTATCAATATTGTTGTATTAAGTTTATAATTAATTTTTAAAATATTTTTTTAATAAATTGTGAATATATGGTTATATTATATGTGACATATCTATCAAAAATTAGTTTTATATTTTTTTACTATCAATATTGTTGTATTAAGTTTGTAATTAATTTTTAAAATATTTTTTTAATAAATTGTGAATATATGGTTATATTATATGTGACATATCTATCAAAAATTAGTTTTATATTATTAGTTTATTTAATAAACGATTTGATCATATATTTAATCGATTGAACCAATTAAGTCTTAAACCGAAAGCTTCACCGATTCGATCTCCGATATAATTTTTAAAAAATTACTAAAAAGTAAATGTTATAAACCGAATACTATAAATGATTATTACAAATGAGTGTCAGTTTAATTTTTTACGAATAGATTGAATATTGTCTATGCGAAAATGCAACCACAATACTGAAGTCTCTAAACAATTATACTGATGCATTTCTAGAGTTTTTCAAACAATTTTTTTTTAATTAAATCAAAAGAAATTTATGTTATCTTATCTAAATGCTCATAGATAAATAACAATTTAATTATAGATATATTAATAGATATATTTTTTTATACAAAACAAAATAAATACACTCACATGTCTTTTTGAGAAAATGTAGAAATTAACTTTCTTTTTTTCAATTAAGACTGAAGGGAGTAAATTTGTACTAGTAAAAATAATTTTGTTTGGTATATTCATTTCTAGACTTCTAGTCCGTGGATAAAATATTATTTTAAGGTGAATTCTTATCTACCCAACACAAAAAGTTGGGTAGAGTTACCTTTAGTGTAAAATGCATTGGAAACAACCAAAAAATATATTATTTAATAATTAATTAAATAGGACAAAATTAAATAATGTGATGTGATTGGTGGAATGTACACTATTCAACTTTTTGTGATGGGTAGAGAAGTTGTCCCCTTATTTTAATTGCGAAGTAAAGAATCAAATTAAATACCTAAGAAAAGTAGTAGGGCGAATTTAATTTTACTCTGAAAAGTAGCTCGGAAGACAACATTCGTCGGTAGGGTTGACCAAGTTTATATGCAAGCCAGCCTAGACATGAATGGTTACCATTATGGGAAAAAACGGTAGAACTACTGCAAATCTTACACCCCAATAAATATACTTTATTGTAGTAAAAAAACAGTTCTACACACTGTTTTTTCAGGACTATATTTAGAAGGGAACTCATTTTTAAGCATATATTTTTGCCGACAAATTTTACATGTTACTACATTTTATTACAAAATCAAGTATAAAGTATGAAGGCCAATATTCAACGTGGACTTATGTATAAATCACAAACTAATGATCTGCATTATTGTGAAAAGCAAAAAGAGTGATATCCTACCAGGTTACCAAATGCAACCAGAGTCCACGTTGGACTTTTGAAGCTCATTATTGTTCCACTTGTTATCCTTTAATGCTTTCCCCTACTCCCCCAACGGTTCAGAACACGCAATCTTTAATACACACTGATATTTGATGAGGCCTATAAAGCACATTGAACAATATCTCTACAAGATATCAAGAGTAGCAAATTGACAGTTTATCCAAAGAAAAAAAGAGCAGCAAAGTGTAAGAAAAAGTGTGAAGGAGTTTTTCAATTCAATTGAGCATTAATGGGATTCCAAGGGAAATGGCTTTCTGTGAGTGTTCTACTTCTTTGCATTGTTTTTGATCTTAGTATTCTTACTCTTGGTGATCACAAGCTTGACCAAGAAAGGTATGGAGATGATTGTCGATTTGGACGTGGACCTCGTTGTAGAGGTTGGGGTGGTCGTCGCGGTTGGGGTGGTCGTCCCGGCCATGGTGATTTTGGAGGTGGAGGTGGAAGAGGAGGGGGCTTTGGTGGTGGTGGAGGTCTTGGTGGTGGCGGTGGTGCAGGAGGAGGTCTAGGTGGTGGTGGAGGACTTGGAGGTGGTAGTGGTGGTGGAGGAGGTAATGGAGGTGGTGGAGGTCTTGGTGGTGGTGGTGCAGGAGGAGGTCTTGGTGGTGGTGGAGGACTTGGAGGTGGTGGTGGAGGAGGTAGTGGTGGTGGAGGTGGATTAGGTGGTGGGTCTGGACAAGGTGGAGGATTTGGCGCTGGTGGAGGTGTAGGTGGTGGAACTGGAGGAGGTATTGGAGGTGGTGGAGGAGGAGGAAGTGGTGGTGGGGGTGGATTAGGCGGTGGATCAGGTCATGGTGGAGGTTTTGGTGCTGGTGGAGGTGTAGGTGGTGGAGCTGGAGGAGGACTTGGAGGTGGTGGAGGAGGAGGCAGTGGTGGTGGAGGTGGATTAGGTGGTGGCTCGGGGCATGGAGGAGGATTTGGAGCCGGTGGAGGTGTAGGTGGTGGGGCTGGAGGAGGTCTTGGCGGTGGAGGAGGAGGAGGTAGTGGTGGTGGAAGTGGATTAGGTGGTGGTTCAGGACAAGGTGGAGGATTTGGCGCTGGTGGAGGTATCGGTGGAGGAACTGGAGGAGGCATTGGTGGTGGAGGAGGAGGAGGTAGTGGTGGTGGAGGTGGAATTGGTGGTGGCTCAGGACATGGTAGTGGATTTGGAGCTGGAGCTGGTGTTGGCGGAGGTTCTGGAGGCATAGCTGGTGGCGGTGGGGGAGGAGGAGGTGGAGGAGGAGGAACAGATGGAGGTTCAGGACATGGGGAAGGCTTTGGTGCAGGTGGTGGGGTAGGAAGTGGAGGTGGCGCAGGTTTAGGTGGTGGTGTTGGTGGAGGTCATGGTGGTGGTGGAGGAGTTGGTATAGGAATTGGTATTGGAATTGGGGTTGGTATAGGTTCTGGAGCTGGCCAAGGATCTGGTACGGGAACAGGTTCTGGTATTGGCGGCGGAAGTGGGGCTAAACATTAATATTACATGAATTTATTGAGTTATGCGACTTTTGCTGGATGTTTACAATTTTCAATATAACTCATAATCAATTATTTATGAGAAATGTGTATTTTATGTGATTATTTTATAAATTACTTCACTAAGTTTAAGGTTAGGAAACTTTTTATTACAATCAATGAAGATGTTGCACTCTTATAGAAATTTTAAATCATACACTATTAATTATGTTAGTAAATGTTCGAATTATATTAACAGGGATGATTGAATTATGAACTTCCTTATTTATTAGTACTTGTGGTGAGTACATTAGAGGTGACTCAGTGTGCGATAAGTTAAGCAAGAAGTCTTTTTATTTTTTATATGTGAATAAGTGATACCTTGACCTAATATTATAGATAGATATTTATAGCTCTGACTCTCTCTTGAAGGAAGTCAGACTCTTTGCAAATAATATCGACCATTTGAAGTTGCACTATTACGGAAAACAAATATGATAACGATTGTGAAATACATATAATGATGGTTGTGTGTCCATTGTTAGGTAGTGTGTGATTGTAAGTATGTTGTATTCCACCATGGGTGAGTGACCGTGGTGATAAACTAGGTAGTACAATACATATCACAAGGTTATATAGTAAACAACCGTTGTGATATATATATATATATATATATATATATATATATATATATATATATATATATATATATATATATATATATATATATATATATATATAGGGGACGACTCAAGTGAGAACATTTGGTTATTATGAGAAATGAGAACAATGAATCACCACCATTAAATTTTGATTTTGTTGATTTTAATGGACTGGATTGGTTTCTATTTCTATTTTGATTTAAAATAAATATTAAGGATCATAGAAAAAGAATCCAATCCAATCCATTAAAATCAACAAAATCAAAATTTAATGGTGGTGATTCATTGTTCTCATTTCTCATAATAACCAAGTGTTCTCACTTGAGTCGTCCCTTATATATATATATATATATATATATATATATATATATATATATATATATATATATATATATATATATATATATATATATATATATATATATATATATATATATATATATATATATATATATATATATATATATATATATATATATGGCATATCTAGTGAGAATGGATAAGTTATATGAGAATGTGAGAATGAATAAGAACCATTAGATTGAAAAAGGAATGGTTGAGATTAAATTGTGATATTTAATAAATCATGTGTCATTAAGAGGGAAGAGGGATTATTAATCAAATTTTAAAAAATATCTTTTAATCTCAATCATTAAATATAAATCCAATGGTTGTTATTACCATTCTCACATTCTCATATAACTTACTCATTCTCATATGATATGTTATATATATATATATATATATATATATATATATATATATATATATATATATATATATATATATATATATATATATATATATATATATATATATATATATATATATATATATATATATATATATATATATATATATATATATAGGGAGCGTATCCGGTGAGAACTGATATTTTTATGAGAAATGAGAACTATTGATATCATCCATCAGATATAATTAACGTTTAAGATTTATTGATTCCATATTAAGAGCACCTTACTGAATTTTTATCAATTATGATCAATATTTAAAAATTCCATAAATAAATTATCTTTTCAAAAGAATATTTTTATTTCTTTAATTATTAGAGTATTATCAAAATAAGAGAATTTTTTCGGAATTATAACACTTAATATTTAAATGTTATCACAATATTTTTTATTTTCACTATAATTCTAACTCCATTTTCATTTGATCTATAATTTATTTTGAATGAAGTAAATTATTTTATTTATAATATATTATTTTATTATTCATAATTGATTTTGAATTGTTCATTATTTAACTTTGAATAATACTATGAATATAAAATTTAATTTATACTTAAGAATTCATAAACTTTTATTCTTCACATAATTATAAATATAACTTGTTATTAATTTGTCACTTTTAACTAAAAAACTTAAGAATGTAAATTTATTACTGATATTTTGATTTGGATGATTTATTTATTTTTAAATTAATTTTTTTTTGCATGCCATACTATTTTATCCATTTTAAATATTTTTTTAAAAATCTATTATTTATATTTGTATTTGATTAAAAATGTTGAAGAAAATGAAATTATTACTTATATTTAAATTTGATTGATTTATTTATTTGAAAGTTTGAAATATTTTGTTTTTGCAAGTTATTATTGCGGCTATTTTAAATTAAAACACATTATTGATTTACTAGATATATTTTAATTTGATTAAAAGTTTTAAGAATGTAAAATTATTAAATATATATAGATTTGGTTGAATTATTAACTTGCAAGTTTGGTAATTTTTCTTTTAATAAAATTTCAACGATCATCACCATTTAAAATAAATTATACTTGTGTTAAAATTTTAATAATTAAAGCAAGTAAAAACAATTGGAAATAATATCTTTTTATGAAAAATTTAAATACTGAGCATACTAGATAAAAAGACAATAATATACTATTTGTATGGAATTAATAAATCTTAAAAGTGATAAATATGATTAAAATATTATTTATTCAATCATAAGATTAAATTATATTTATCACCGATGTTCTAATCTTATTTGATCAAATAATAGCACATTAGTATAAAAAAAATTGTGAAAACATTAAAATATTAAGTGTAATAATTCTGAAAAGGATTCTCTTATTTTGATAATATTCTAATAATTAGAGAAGTAGAAATCTTCTTTTGAAAAGATAATTTATTTATGGAATTTTTAAATATTGATCATAATTGATAAAAATTCAGTAAGGTGCTCTTAATATGGAATCAATAAATCTTAAACGTTAATTATATCTGATGGCTGATATCAATAGTTCTCATTTCTCATAAAAATATCAGTTCTCACCAGATACGCTCCCTATATATATATATATATATATATATATATATATATATATATATATATATATATATATATATATATATATATATATATATATATAGTTCTGGACCAGCCCAATTATTCCAATTGGGCCAATCCACCCTTTGGCCCAAGGCATTCTATTCCATACTCGCGGCAAACCTCCTCAGCCCGCTCCGGGCAAAAATGAGACACTACCGAGCACGCTGAAACCCCATGCTCGGTAACGGCTAGCTCCCGCGTTTCCTGGCCTAACGCTTCTCACGGGTCCTCAAAAGATGGAGTCCTCTTCCATAGAACTGCCCTATAAATAGCCCTCTAACCTTAAAGCGCAAGGAAATCACTTTTTTACCTAAAATCTCTCACTTTTCTGTAGTACCTTGTTGTCCAAACACTTACTTTGGCATCGGAGTGCCTTGCAGGTACAACCACCTTTTTCTCCTCCAACCGTTCCGGATTTCAAGCTTCACCGTTGCTGGCCACCTGTTCTGCTCGGAAAGATCAGTGGCGCCGTCTGTGGGAAAAAATCAGCTCCCCTGTTTCTTTTCTTGCACTTCTTGATCCTTTCTTGCCCCTGCAAGAACTCAGAAACCAAAGCTCTAATTCAACCATCATCCATGGCTGGCAACAACGAAGATTTCTATGCTTTGGACGCAACAGTGATCAACAATAACGACATCTCTCTCGTCCTTCCTCCACCCAGAAATACCGCTCCACATCCTCGTGACGGTCTCACAGCGTCTCTCTCCCCAGAGGACTTCCATGACAACACTGTCCATCACCTCAGAGAAACCAGCAGTAAAGACAACCGCGAAGCTGTTCTTGAGAACCCTTTCTCCACCAAGGGTCCCACTCCCCCGGACCAAACCATGGCCGCCGTCTTGGCCGCCCTTGCACAGACGAACGCCCTAATCCAACAACAAAACGACATAATCGGGGAACTGGAACAGAAGCGTCGCTCTAAGACTCTCCCCGGTCATAACACTTGCTCTCATCGCGAGGCAGTCACCAAGAAATGCCCTCGTTCCCCCTCTCCGAGGGAGCATGCGGGTCCCATTTCCAAGAAAGGAGATAGCGACCACCGCTCCCGACAGCGTTCACAGTCTCCCCGGCCAAAAAGAAAGTCTAAGTCGCCTCCCGCAAGACACGATGACGACCGCAGATGACATAGGCAAAGCCGAAGCCGGTCTATCACACCGACCCCCAGTGACGAGGAAGAGGAGCGTCGGGGCCCTCTGTCCCATTTGATCTTGGAAGCACCTCTACCGATCGGTCTCAAGAAGCCCCCACCACTGGGCACATACGATCGAACCAGACGAGCATATCGAGAACATCGACCCCCTCTTAAATTACAGAGGAGTGGCGCAATCAAGTGTCGGTTGTTCCCGACCACATTGCGCAAAGGAGCCATGACATGGTACAAGAGCCTTCCTGACGAATCCATTACATCGTGGAAAGTGCTCAGAAAACTTTTCTCCAAACACTTCACGGCCTCCCGCAGACATCCGAAGTCGGAAGCTTCCATGGAAGCCATCATTCAAGGGAAGGAAGAATCACTCCGGGCCTACATAGAGAGGTTAAACAAAGAGGCCGTCCAGGTGTCCACAACAGCGCACATGAAGAAGTTCCTGCTCGAGCGAGGCCTCCCGCCGCGTTCAGATTTCGCCAAAGCCGTCGGGATCGAGACGCCTGCCACTCTGGATGAATTTTTCCTCAAGGCCCAGGCGTATATACATTATGTGGAAAAAGAAGTTGCCCACGCGGTCCGCAACTCCAGGCAAGAAGAAAACACTAAAGGCTCCCGTCAAGACGAATCGCGCCGGGGATTCGACAAGAAGAAAGAAGACAGAGGTCGAGATCCTAAGGACTACAAAGGCCCGGCAGGTAAATTCCGAGAATACACCCCATTGAACACATCCAGGGAACACATCCTAAACAAATGCGCAAACGCCGAATTCCAAACGGGCAAGGTCCGCTTCCCAAAATCTACGCCTGCACGGCCAAACGCGGACAAATCAAAGTTTTGCCGTTTCCATAAAAGCCACGGGCACAACACCGAAGAATGCATCCACCTGAAAGACGCGATAGAAATACTGATCAGGGAAGAACACCTGAAATAGTACGCCAAGAAACAAGAGGCTGCCAAGGAGGCCAAGCCGGTCGTCGAGGAGAAGCCAGCAGAAGATGCACCCTCCATGCAAGTGGCCATGAGTATCACCAGACCAGAGGACTTTTACCTGCCCGACTGGGCTAGAATATCCTCCCCCCTCTCTTCTCACAGCCCATGGGAGTTCTTCCCTTCCGCCATGGTCATCTCCGGAGGAGGATTCAGCAAACTCACCGTCGGGTCTGTGAAGTGGAAGTTCGACGAGCTAATCTCAGAAAATTCGAGCAAAGCCACCACCCTCGACCTTGCCAAGGGCGGCTCCTCCCCCATTGCCTTCTACGGAGGAGAACTGTCGGGCGGTGCCCCCAACGCAACCATCCCTCTCCTCATCCATGCTCGAATGGCCAATTTCGACGTACGCCGCATTTTGGTCGACCAAGGAAGTTCGATAGACATTATGTACTCCCAGCTATTCAAAACGTTACAACTGGATGACGACCACCTCACCCCCTACGTAGGCTCCGACCTACAGGGCTTCAATGGCACCGTGACGAAACCATGGGGATTCGTCGAACTTATTGTCTAGGTTGGGTCAACAGAGACCGCGAGGTCCGTCAAAGTCCAGTTCCTGGTCATCTATTGCCCTTCGATCTACAAATGCATCTTGGGGCGACCCACGTTGGCCGAACTAATCGCCGTCCCCTCGACCGTGCACCTCAAACTCAAATATTACACACTTAAAGGGCAAGTTGCCACACTCCACGGAGACATAGAAGCGGCCAGGAGGTGTATCGAAGCTTCCGCCAAAGGCCTCAGCTCGATAAAAACAACCTCTCAAGACAAAGCGACGCCCAACGCGGGCCCCGAGCCCAACAAGTCAATGTCGCGCATCGACACCATCGACCTAGATAGTCGCTTCCGCAGAGAATCCGAGGGGAAAACAGATACGAAGAAATCAGAGGAAGGTCTGCGACCAATCCCAGAAGGAGATTTCGAGTTGATAGCCCTCGGGGAGGATCCGACCAGGGGAGTCAAGATTGGGACAGATCTGCCCGAACTAGCTAGAAGACAACTCAAGGCTGCCTCCGGGAGAATGCCGATCTGTCTGCTTGGAGAGCAGCCGAGATGCCCGGCCTCGACCCAGAAGTATCATGCCATCACCTGACGATCGATCCGACCTGTAAAGGTATAGCTCAAAGGAGAAGGAAGCAATCTCCGGAAAAAACGGCCGCCATCGAATTAGCTGTTAGGGACCTCTTAGAGGCTAAATTCATATCGGAAGCCAAGTACACCACTTGGCTCTCCAACGTTGTACTTGTGAAAAAAATATAATGGAAAATGGCGCATGTGCATTGACTACACCGACCTTAACAGGGCTTGCCCTAAAGATGCTTATCCTTTGCCGAACATAGATAAATTAGTCGATAATTCCGCCGGTTTTAAATTACTATCATTTATGGATGCGTATTCTGGGAACAACCAAATACCCATGTCTAAAACGGACAAGAAATATACGACTTTCATGACCAAATCGGGCAACTATTACTACAAGGTAATGCCCTTCGGCCTAAAAAATGTTGGGGCAACGTACCAGCGGATGATGAACAAAGTATTCTGGACGGAGATCGGCGATATGCTCGAAGTGTATATGGACGACATGATCGTCAAATCCCAAAAGGAGACCGATCACGCCGCCCATCTTAGAAAAGGCTTCGAACAGGCCCGGAAATGCAAAATGAGATTTAACCCCGAAAAATGCACTTTCGGAGTCCGAGCTGGTAAATTCCTCAGTTTCTACCTAACAGAAAGAGGGATTGAAGCGAACCCGGACAAGTGCAGATCCTTCTCGAATTTCCCCACGCCGAACTCGAAAAAATCCATCCAATCCTTGAATGGAATGCTTACGTCACTGTCCAAATTCGTGGCCAAGTCCGCACAGCATGCCCTCTCTAGATGGTTCATCACAATTTAAAAATTATTATGAACACAGAGTTTAATTTGATTTTCGTCCCTATAAGTTCAAATGAGGGGATGAGAGGGGAAGAGAGGGATTTTAATGAAAAATTATATGTTTCTTTTGATTTTCGTCTCTGTAAGTTATTTTTTTTTGGTTTGAGTCCCTATATCTTACTTTTTGCTTGAGGTTTAGTCCCTAAAGCCAAAATCTGTAGGTTTCCTGCGGATTTTCCTGCAAAATTTCCTGCAGATTTTCATTTTAGGGACAAAAACGAACGCGGAAGTGAAATATAGGGACTCAAACCAAAAAAAATAACTTACAGGGACGAAAATCAAAAACTCGCTAACTTACAGGGACCAAAAGTGCAATTAAGCCTATATATATAATTAAAAAAATCCCCTCACCTCCCCTCCCCTTCATTAAAATCCCTCATCTCCCCCTCATTTGAACCAAACAGACCCTACTTGTTTTTGTGTTTGTGTTTTTTGAATTATGTGGAGTATTTTGATTTGAGTTTATCATTCTGATTTAATTCATTCCTTCCATTTTTCTTTAAATGCAAAAAAAAGATTCTGGTTTAAATTAACTTTGCAAAGGTTGCATTTTTATCATTCTAGTTTAACTCATTTTTTCCATTTTCTTTAAATGAAAAAAAAAATCATTTTGGTTGAGCTTTGCAAATGTTGTTTTTTTATCATTCAGGTTTAACTATGTAAGGTTTATTTTTCTTCATTTATAATAATTATACACTCAAGTTTGAGCTAATGTGTTTTTTCAGCGTTTTTTTTTGTTTTTCTACAATGTTTATCTTTCATGTTTTATTTTATTTTGGACTCATGTTTGAGCTCATGTTGGTTGTGATGTTTTAGCGATGTCTATGTATGTATTAACGTTATTGTTATGTATGTAGGGTTCATAATCGTACACGCTAGAAAATCATCACAGTAAACAACCAATTATGTATTTTTGAGGTGTGTAAGTGATCATGGACCATTGTAGTTACTGATTTAATAATAGATTGGTGGAAGTATCTCCAAATTCCTGGTTCGACAGAAGTAAAATTGTGTCGTCAAAGCTTGGACTCAAATGATTGTCAATTTTTTTAGTCTAACAATATTTTTGCATATTTTGTTCACCAGTTGAATATTTCTATTTTCTCAGAGATCTTAAAAATATGTGGATCAGGATTTCATAAGTTTTTGCTTGGATTTTTCTAAAAATATGTGGTATCAGTTTTGTATAAAAGTATCATGATTCTCTCATTTGTATAAAAGTATCATGATTCTCTCATTTTCTAAAAATATGTGGTATCAGTTTTGGTTAAGGTTGATTAGTGCAATTAATTGATTACTAATTAAATGCATTTTGATTTTTAAGAAAATTTCATTTTCAGCTTAAAGATCTTAAAGATTATGTTCTTTATTATCATTTTCTTCTTATATGATCGATTTCAATGTTAAAGTTTTAAAATGATTTTTTATTACCTTATTTAACATCACGTGCACCTTTGAACAATTTTCTTGTTGATAGAAAAGTTCAAGTTTTAGTAGGAGTAGTTTTGTATAACTACTCTAACAAACATTAATTATATTGACAAATAGTCTGATACATATCAAGTTGATAGACATAGTTTTTATCCAATAGTCTGATAGAGCAACTAATAAATAGAGCTGACAATTAATATATCTAATATCAGTTTAAAAAAAATTGAACATTGAATAAAAATAGGAAATAATCAAATAAATTTAAGAAAAACAAACACATAATCAATACTATTGTTATGAAATAAGTAGAAAGAAGACAAAAGAGAAGAGAGAAAGATAGAATGATTTAGTATTATTTCATCGGTGTATTTCTACAAAGTGATTGGTCCTATTTATAGGATAATATTCAGACAATGTAATAAATACAAATTGTTACAAATAAGGAATAAAATCATTGGGAAACAAATATTCAATTATTCATAAAACTCCCCATTGGATGTTTGTTTTGGATATGCCTCGTTAAAACCTTTACTAGATAAAACACAGTGGGAAAAAATCTATTGAAGAAAAAAGAGTACAATATTCTTTTAAAATAAATTTATTTCTCCCCCTCAGCTGAACGTTCATTTCTTTAACAATGAAGACCAAACTTTTGTACTAGTTGATTAAAAGTTCTACTTGGGAGTGACTTTGTGAAAAGGTCTGCAAGATTATCACATGAACGGATGTGTTGGATGTTTATATCACCATACTTCTGAAGATAATGAGTGAAAAATAACTTTGGAGAGATGTGTTTTGTTAAGTCTCCTTTAGTGTAACGATCTTGCAATTGAGCGATACATGGTGTATTATCTTTATATATGGTCGTTGTATTTGTTTTTCCAGAAGACAAACCACAAGTATTTTGTATGTGTTGGATTAAGGATCTCAATCAAACGTATTCTCAACTTTCCTCATGTAGTGCTAAATGTTCTGCATGATTAGATGAAGTTGCTGCTATTGTTTGTTTAATCGATCTCCATGGAGTAGTTGTACCACCACATGTAAGTAAATAACCTGTTTGTGATCTACCATTGCGAGGATCTGTGTAATACCTGGTATTATATTTGCCCAATTATTATTACTAAGATTATTTGGTATAAAAATGGGATAAATATGATACACATTTCTACTAATAGGTCTATTGTGCTAACTAAACCTATTAGTTGCAATAGGAGGGGGTATAATAGTATTTTCATCCTTTAAGTAAGATTATACCTTGTTTGGTTACTTACTCTATTCCTTGCAAAACCAGAATTTTAGAAATAAAAGAGGGAGAAGAGAGGAAGAGAAACGTGAAAGAGGAGAGGGAGGAAGAAGACCCATTTTCATGTCAAGCCTTGCATGCATCCAAAATCAAGCTCAAACTCAGAAATCTGTTACTCTCATCTCTGTTCCAACTTTATCTTCATCTTCTAAGGTGAGGTCATAGTTAGAAATGGGGTTTAACACTTTTGGGAATATTGGGGTTTAAGGGTTCTTGTGAGAATTCCATGAATGCATGTGATCAATTTGTTTAATTGATGAGTACATGTTGTATGTATGATTATTTGGTGAAAATGTGTTCTCGAAATGATAATTCATGTATTCGATTGCTGTTACATGTTAGTGTTCGGTTTAGGATGGATTAGAATGTGTTAGAACTGATCTTATGCAGGAAAAATGTGATTCTTGCTCCTGGTTCAGTAAGAAATCGACTGCAGGGGTCAAGCAATCGATTGCACTGTGAAAAATTGACATTCTGCGCTTCTGGTTCAGTGAGCAATCGATTGCACACTGGGGCAAATCGATTGCACCTGACAGAAAATTACCCCTTTATTGTTTCGACCATAACTTGAGTTCTATAACTCGAAATGAAGCCCGGTCGGAAGCGTTGGAAAGGTATTTCGATGCTATTTAATAAAATTCTTAAATCTAATGCATTTACTTCAACTATGGAATATGGTAAGTGAATGCCTTATGGTATGATATGATCGCTTTAGTAGAAATTAAATGATGATAAGTAATTGGATTCCATAATTATGCTATGACATTGAAAATCCGAATATGAGTATGGATACGATTTATATATACTGGTGTAATACATATGAAGGGTCGTGATTGGTCATTGATTGTTTTATCCGTCGTTTCGGTTAAATGTTCGGTTGTATGCCTTTTTGCGTATGATTGTGTGTAGTATGCTAGAATCGAAGTGGGCCACTACTAGGTGGTAAGGCACCATTGTGTATGGACTAGTTTCCAATAATACCATTGTGAGTGTGCCTGTGAGAGTCTTTTATGGCGTGTCTCACCTGGAGAATACACCTCGTGTTCTTGGTATGTTAACACACCTGAGCTACCATTGCGAGTGTGCCTGTGAGAGTCTTTTATGGCGTGTCTCACCTAGAGAATACACCTGGCATGCTTGGTATGGTGGATTTGTGATGCCAATTAGGCGATATCACTTGGATAACTCACCTCTAGCGGTTCCACGTAGGCTACACCACTAGGCTCCTAACCGGATGGGCTTGTACAGTCAATTAGGCGTATTCGCACTTGCGAGAACCGTCTTGCGTATGGATGGTGATGAGGTCGTGACGCCGTGTAGGCAATATCACTACTGTAACTCATCACAGATAAGATTCCATATAGGATATGTCCGTACATCTAGCGATGGTCTTGGGCGAGTCTTCTTGACGACAGGTACTTGGTTACTCACCGAGGGTGTGTCTGCAGCCTAGGTAGATTGGTTGTTACCACTTCTGGATTCCCCGTACATGGATATAGGTTTGCATACATGATTGTTGTACTAATTATGTACTTGTGATATGATGACTCCTATGGTGGACGATTCATGTGTTTGCCCCGTGTTTGTACCTGATGTGAGGATAACCCCGAATCAATGGAGGATTTAGTT
Organism: Vicia villosa; assembly: GCF_029867415.1. Lineage (NCBI taxonomy): Eukaryota > Viridiplantae > Streptophyta > Magnoliopsida > Fabales > Fabaceae > Vicia > Vicia villosa. The sequence continues at coordinate 353,262 of NW_026705814.1, read as the reverse complement.
TTGTGATATATGTACCCTGTAGATCCGAGTGGACCCATATGATAGGTGGACTCACTGAGATTTAGTAATCTCATCCCATTCCATTTCTCTTTTTTAGGTGGTTCGAGGCAAGGTCGTGGCAAAGGCAAGATGGACTAGTCCTTTGGCGATATCTTAGTTGGATGCCTATCTTTTATTCCGTTTTCGTGCCTATCTTAGTATTCTATTTTGAATATTGTACTAGATTATGATGTATTATTTTGGCCATGATACATCCGGCTTTTGTATTCGGTACTATGATGTACTTTATTTTCCACTGCGATGTTATGTATTGTTGTCTCTATGTACCATTATTAATACTTTATGCATATTATTCTAGACATATATGTGTGGGGTGTTACAATCTGACAAGTAACCTGCATCTTCATAACATGTTAACTCGAGTCTAGATACTTTAGTATAAAACAGACTCGTGTCTATTGTAGCACTAAGATAACGAAGTATATGTTTGACTCCATTCCAATGTCTTCGTGTAGGTAAAGAATTGTATCTTGCTAATAAATTGACCGCAAATGATATATCAGGTGTGTATAGTTAGCAAGGTACATCAGTGCTCCAATCACACTGAGTACTTCAGGACCAAGCAATTCTTCATCCTTTTTTCTCAAGACCTGAAAGGATCTTTCTCTACATCTAATGATCTAACAACCATTAGAGTAGACAACGGGTGACATTTGTCCATGTAGAAGTATTTTAAAAGTTTTTCTATATAGCATTCTTGATGTACAAATATTCATTTGTCAAAATGCCCAATTTGTAAACCTAGACATAATTTTGTATTTCCTAGGTACCTCATCTCAAACTCTTTCTTTAAACAATTCATAGCTTTTGGAAGCTCTTCAGGAGTTCCAATAATATTTATGTCATCAACATAGACAACTATTATTGCAAATTCCTTTCCTGATCTTTTTATAAAAATACAAGGACAAATGGAGTTATTTGTATATCTCACTCTAAGCAAATATTCACTGAGACGGTTATACCACGTGCGCCCAAATTGTTTCAAACCATAGAGAGATTTATTCAATTTTATGGAATAGCTTTCTCGAGATTCGGAATTATGTGTCTCTGGTATATTAACCCTTTAGGGAGTTTTATGTAAATGTCACTATCAAGTGAGCCGTATAAATAAGATATTACAACATACATCATGTTCATATTAAGCCCTCCAAGTACTATAAGGCTAATAAAATATCGAAAAATTAATTGAATCCACTACAGGTGGATATGTTTCATCAAAACCAATCTTAGGTCTTTTTGAAAATCATTGAGCAACAAATCAAACTTTTTACCATTCTTATTCTATTTTTTCACAAAAACTCATTTATATATTATTGATTTTTACACCTTAAGGTGTTCGGACTACAGGTCCAAAATTGAGTCACTTGTAAAGTGAGTTTAAATCTTATTCAATTGAATATGTTTATTTTGGCCAATTCTCACTTTGTCTACAATCTTTAATAGACTTTGACTCATGATCCTCTTTGTCATTTAGTGCTACATTGTACAGAAATATATCATCAATGTCGACTTCGTATCGGTTCCATTTTATTCCATTTTGGACATAATTTATCGAGATCTCTTTAATTTCATAAGTTTTAGGTAACTGATCAATCTCTTCTAGAGATGAAATATTTATTATGTCCAAAGATTCTTTTAGATTTTATATATCCCCACATGGGTCATCTTTAATTTTAGCTTATTTTCTTGGTAGAGGATTATTAATATTGGAACCGACTTTTCTACAATGCTTCATGCACGGTTTCAATTCATTTGCTATATTAGATTATCCAACGGGAGAATCCACTTCGATTGTAGTATTAGCAGATGTAATTGGTTGTATAAAATTTGAAAATGAATCATCTTTCGAACTTCTGGTTCATATTGGTTTGTACGAGGATCAAGATCTAAAATTGTTCATTTGAACTTCTTGTTCATGATTTCAGCTGCTTATTCCCTCCCCCTAATATTGGAAAAATTAATTTATCAAGTATTAATCAGCCTATTTGGCTGCAATCAAGTATTTTATTATTTGCTCAAGTTATATCCTCAAAATTGAGATTCATATTAATTATATTTTCCAATATTCTTCCATGACTCATCTTAATATATTATATTGGAGCAATTGGAATATACACAACACATCCAAATATTCACTTAGATGAGAAGTATTAGAATAAATTATGGAGGACTAAGATATAGTATCTTATTGGCTTGATGCGAATAAATATCTTAATATCATACTTTGGGTGTTTTAAATATATACTTTATAATTGATGATCCCATAAGTATCAACCATATAATTAACTTTAGACGTCTAAAGAATGGATCTTCAGGTCCATTTTCTTTTTATGAACATATATTACATGATGTTCAATATCAATTTTAATAATATATGTGATACTTATACATGAATTTCTAAAAAATCCAGAAAACAAGATCTTAGTCTAATTAGTTAAGATAATAATTTCATAAACTTCTGGTTGTGAGTAGACATATGCATGATCTTTTAGTCGATGCAACAATTAATGTCATAAAAACTCAATTTCTCAAATTTTTCTTTGGAAACACACAAATTTTATTGGATTGAAGAAACTTCTGGTACTTCAAAACCAATTCTCGCATCATAATACATCTGAGATGACCCAGCCAATTTTGCCAACAATACACTTAAGTGTGATCTGTAAACTTCTGGTTTACAATAATACATAAGATTCTATTCTTTTAATTTGTTTCAATCTCTAAATGACCTGCGAGTGATAAAATTTTCGATCTAGATAAACAAAGAAATCACGAATCTCTAAATGACGTAGAAGGTATTGATTTTATCATCATAAAAATATTTTACAATACGCATTCATCATACATAAATTGAATATAAATATTTATTCTTATAAGATCAATTTCATTAATCATCAGATTAATAATATAGTAAATAATCAATAAATACTATATATAATAATTTGTGATATCTCACAAATATTTTATGATTCTATCAAATATCCAAAAAATATATTCAAAAATAAAAAAATTTCCATTTCACTTATTTATCTCAATCATATCATATATAGATCTTTGAAAATTATTTAATTTATTTTTAATAAATTAATTGAGTAGTATTTAACAATAAAATGAAATATCTTAAATCTTATTATTTGTACATATAAATAAACATATCAAATATATTATCATATTATAAATATTATATTGAAATACCCGGTATTAATATTCCCTAAAAGTCTATTACTTATTTTAATAGTAGAGGGCTTTTGGAGTTATATTAATGTAAACCATATATTTAGTGATATTGAGAAATAAAACTAAATGTATGTGTGTTAAGGGAATTATAGTATTTTCCTCTCTTAAATAAAAATTAGGGCATTGTTTGGATCCATGTCACTAACCTTTTGGAACAAAACCAGAATTTGATAGAAGTAGAGGAAGAAAACGTGGAAAGGGAGAGGAAGAGAAGAAAGTTTCCAACTTGGTCCAAGCTCCATACTTGCATGCACCAGAATCTGTCCAAGCTTTACCTCTATCATCATCTTCATCTTGCTCTCAGCTCCATCCTCATCTTCATCTCCTTCTAAGGTGAGTCCTTAGTTAGATACCTTGGGGTTTTGCATGTAAGGGTTGTAATTGGGGTTTAGGGATTGTGAGATAACTGATAAACCTATGATGCTAAACATGTTTGTATTGCCTTAATCCTTTGCATGCTGATGATTCTGTATATATATATATATATATATATATATATATGTTTGAAATTCGTTGGGATTATATAAATGATGCTGGGAGTCAATTGGCAAGGTTTGGGACTGGTTTAGAACCCTTAAAATGCAGAAAAACTGATTCTGCTACAGGGTAATCGGTTACTGGCTTCTGGGTAACCGGTTACCCTGGGCGCAGAGGGAAAAATCAGCAAACTTCGGAAATTCGTAACTTTTGCGTCGTAAGTCCGTTTCGTGCAAACTTTATATCGTTGGAAAGCTAGTGACGTGTAATTTCTAATAAAATTGGTCCCCAAACCATAATGTTTGATTTAATAATATTGGAACCCCACTTAGTGAACCTCGTCGGCTGAGATTTTACGTTACTAATTCCCCCGTGAGCAGTTCCGTTCCAAATAGAGAACCGAATGCCTCCTTAGTCGTGTGAGACTTGTTTAAATTGTATTTGAACATGCTAATGTTGTATATAATCATGGATGTGTTGATTTTTAATATGTGGATTATTAATTGATACATTATATTAATATGAATACTATGATGAGATAAGGTATGATAATGTGTTGATATCCAAATGTTTCAGTTAAACATTCGGATTGGATTGTCTTATATGACTTTGCGCTTGTTATTCTTGTGTATGCTTGAATCGAAGCGTGCCAGGGGCTAGGTTGGGAACATGACTCCGACCTTGTGGTCAATGGAGTGTCTCGGACTTGGTGGTCCATGATATAGCTCGATCTTGTGATCATTGGGGCTCACACCTGAGCTACCGTTGCAGTGTGCTTGTGAGGGTTGTGTGGCATTTTACTCACTTGGCGTTAACACACTTGCATGCTCGGTATGGTGGGATTATGTGGCCATGTAGGCAAATACATAATCATTAACTCACCTCTAGTGAAGTCAAGTAGACTAAGCACTAGGCTTTCGCCCGATGGGCTAATGCGTCAAGACGACAGTTCGGTACTTGGTGTGAAAACACGTGCGTAAAGGTGGGTACCGGGACAATGACGCCATTTCGGCTAATGTCATCTCGTGGCCAAATAGGCTTGTGCGAACCCGCTTAATTACTCTTGCAGTGTGCTTGTACGAGTCTCTGGGCAATAGGCATGGGTGTAACTCATCGAGGGTGTGTACTTTATAACCTAGTCGAGGCATTAACGCGCTTCTGGATTACCCGTACACGGGTATGGGTTGCATACTTGTTTGTTATACAAATGTGTATTTGTTAAAGACAAGCCCAATGGTGGGCAAGTCACCTTGTTTGCTCCGTATTTGTACCGGAAGTGAGAATAACCCCGAATCAATGGTGGATTTGTTTATTGTGTATGTCCCCTTTAGATCCGAGCGGACTATTAGGATAGGCGGACTCACTGAGATTTAGTAATCTCATCCCATTCCAATTCTATCTTTTTCAGGTGGTTCGAATCAAGATCGTGGTAAGGGCAAGATGGATTAGTTCTCTTGACGATGCTTGTTGGATATTCCCTCTTTGTACCTTTATCGTGCTTTCTAGTTCTTGTATTTTGGGCATGTACTTTTGTGATGTACTAATATTTGGCCATGATACAATCGACTTTAGTATCTTGTACTTAAGTTGTACCTCTATTTCCGCTGCGAATGTTTATGTATTTGTTGTCTTACGAACCATATTTAATACTTTATGCATATTATTCTAGACAAATATGTGTGGGGCGTTACATATATGCTCGCCTTCACAATAAATTATATTACACTAAAATTGAAAGTAGATATTAATATATTTTATACACACAAAACTTTCAACTATAAAAAAATATATTGATTTTTTATATTAAAATATCACAAATAATTTTAAAATCAAAGTTAATTTTAAAGTTTTAATTGATAAAACATTCACTTTAAAATTTTCATTTATTTCGGAATAATTGTATTTTCAAAATCACAAAAATAAATTTATCCAAGTACTAAGGAGACATACTTTTATATTCAACAAAATACTAACTTTTCAAATAAGCAATAATTGATATAATCTATAATATCTCAAACCGGTAATAATTGGTACCCTAAGAATTTTAGAGAGTTTCTAACATAAAAAAATTCTTTACAATAATACATATATTTATAATTTTTCAAGAACTATAACATACACGTTTTTATAATTCATCAAACAAAATTTCATTGTGCAATCCTTCAGGGATATTATAAGTTCTTCAAGAATCATAGCAAACAATTATTTTGCAATCCTTCTGAGATATTTTATAAGTTGCTTGGATAAGAGACTATTATTTGGCTATCATTAAGGGATGTTTGATAAGTTCTTCATGAACTATATAGTAGATAATTATTTGGCTATCATTCAAGGATGTTTGATAAGTTCTTCAGGAACTATATAATAAATTATTATTTTGCTATTCTTCGGGGATGCTTGATAAGTTCTTCATGAACTATATAATAAACTAGCAAGATAACCGTGCGTCCCCACGAGTAAATTTATTTAGTACGATATAAATTTTATGTAAATACGAATGTAAATTAGAAATGAGTTATTTAATTATCAAATGAATAAGAACAATATTAATTTAATTTTTTAACATTAAAAATAAGAATTTTGTGTATCAAATAAAAATAATTGTTGATTAAAATAAAATAGGTATTTTTCCGATAGTGGCCCGTGAGAAAAATAAAAGTTATAACCTTTGAAAATAAGAAATTTGTGACTCAAATAAGGATAATTGTTAATTAAAATAAAACAGGTATTTTGTTGAAAGTGACCCATAAGAAAAATAGAAATTTTAACATTTAAAAATAAGAATTCTGTGTCTAAAATAAAGGATTCAAATAATTATATTTTAACATTTAAATATGAACATGTATTTTGCTCAAATAAATTTTTTAAGAATTATGAATAATTTTTTAATAATTATAAAATAATTATATTTTCAGTTGAGCAAAATTTTTATGCGTTCTTCTTCATTCGATTAAAAAGGATTCAATTTATTTATTTACGCTTAGAAAAATAAAAGGGAAAGAGAAAATTGAGAGAGAGAGAGAGAGAGAGAGAGAGAGAGAGAGAGAGAGAGAGAGAGAGAGAGAGAGAGAGAGAGAGAGAGAGAGAGAGAGAGAGAGAGAGAGAGAGAGAGAGAGAGAGAGAATTAAAATGAAAGAGAAAAGTGTAGGAAAGAGAAATGTGAGTGAAATTTGAAATTTGAAAAAGTAATGAAGCCATGTGTCATGTTCTTGTTGATAAAGAATGAGAAAAATAAAAATTATAACCATTGAAAATAAGAAATTTGTGTCTCAAATAAGGACAATTATTAATTAAAGTAAAATAGGTATTTTGTTGAAAGTAACCCATAAGGAAAATAGAAATTTTAACATTTAAAAATAAGAAATATGTGAAAATAAGAAATTTGTGTCTCAAATAAGAACAATTGTTAATTAAAATAAAATAGGTATTTTGTTGAAAGTAACCCATAAGGAAAATCGAAAATTTAACATTGAAAAATAAGAAATATGTGAATATAAGAAATTTGTGTCTCAAATAAGGACAATTGTTAATTAAAATAAAATAGGTATTTTGTTGAAAGTAACCCATAAGAAAAATAGAAATTTTAACATTTAAAAATAAGAATTATGTGTCTCAAATAAAGGATTATGAAAACATGTATTTTGCTCAAATAAATTTTTTAAGAACTATGAATAATTTTTTAATAATTATAAAATAATTATATTTTCATATGAATAATTTTTATGCGTTCTTCTTAATTCGATTAAAAAAGATTTTATTTATTTATTTATTTATTCTTAGAAAAATAAAAGGGAAAGAGAAAATGGAGAGAGAGAAAATTAAAATGAAAGAGAAAAAGTGTAGGAAGATAAATGTGAGTGAAATTTGAAATTTGAAAAAGTAATGAGGCCATGTGTCATGTTCTTGTTAATTTAGAATGAGAATAATAGATACATTAGGTTATTACTAAAAAGTCCTTAATGTAGTGTAAATATTATTAACACTAAAGGGTAATATAGGGCATTTGGTAGTATCTTTCTTTAATGGATAGATAGTTTATTATTATTTGGCTATCCTTCAGGGATGTTTGATAAGTTCTTCAGGAACTCAATCACACAAATCTTTTATTAATAAAAATACTAATATTTGCAATCCTTCAGGGATGCTTGATAAGTTCTTCAGGAACTCAATCACAAATCTTTTATTCATAAAAATAATAATATTTGCAATCCTTCAGGATGCTTTATAAGTTCTTCGCGACCTATATAAATAATTTGTTTTGCTATCTTTCAGGGATGCTTTAGGAACTATATAAGAAATTCAATTCGATCATTTAAAGATTCTTCATATGTTCTTCAGGAACAATATAAGAAATTCAATATATTTCGATCCTTTAGGGATGCTTTATATGTTCTTCAGGAACAATATAAGAAATTCAATATTTTTCGATCGTTTAAGGATTCTTCATATGTTCTTCAGGAACAATATAAACTTATTATATTTCTACCATTCATGGATACTTGATACGTTCTTCAGGAACTAAATATTAAACTATTATTTTGCTATCCTTCAAGATAGTTTGGTAATTTCTTCAATAATTATATAATAAAAGATTAAAAAAAAAGAAACTTAAAAGAAAGGATCAATATTACCTTTAATAGTTATGAAATAAGTAGAAAGAAGATAAAAGAGAAGAGAGAAAGATAGAATGATTCTGTATTATTTCATCGGTCTATTTCTACAAAGTGATTGGTCTTATTTATAGGCAATATTCAGACAATATAATAAATACAAATTGTTATAAATAAGGTATAAAATCATTGGGAAAAAAATATTCAGTTATTCATAACAATAAATATGTGAAATGAATTGATGGACGATGACATCTGAAGGGGTGAAAAACACTTAGAAAAGGGGGATTGAATAAGGGTTGTTTCTTTTTGGCTGATAAAAATAATGAACACAATTATTTTTATCATGGTTCGTTTGAACTCAAACTACCTCCAGTCCACCCTCACAGGATGATTTACCTCCACTGAGGATTTAATCCACTAATCAAAAATGATTACAATGGTTCTCCACATAGATCAACCTCTAAGTCTTCTTGAGTCTACATATCACAACTTGATCACTCAAGGAATTTTGGTTTACAAAGATATAATTGAATACAAGAGATTAAAGTTGCTTCTAATAAAAGCTATAATCACCTAGTGATTTTTCTCTTAAGATTAAGTTCTAAATCTCACTTAGAATACAAAAGAATGTGAGCTTGAAGATAAAAAATTTCTTCTTTGAAAGTGAGCTTTTGGCGTGAGAAAGTTCAGAGTCAGATGATGAGATTGTAACGAATGAACGTATGCTTTCTAACGTTTCTCCTTGTTGACTTCTTTCTTTTATAGGCATGAGAATATGACCGTTGAATAGTACTGCATTTAATGCTTTGCGTGTACAGTACACTGCTGCATTTAATGTTTCACACATTTGTCAACTACCTTGAGCCTTGCATTAACTGCTACTTCTGACTTTGCCTTTTGTAGCCATACTTCCAACGTTCCTTTTGTCAGACGCACAGACTAGACTTTCTAGCTTTTCATCATTTGCTTTTGTACTGGATTCAAACTTTGCAAGTCTCTTTGAATATCAGAGTTTCCAGCATTTGGTGCATTGTTAGAATTTCAGCGCTTCAATCTTTTGAGAGTTCTTTAGAGCGTGATACCTTTAGAGCATCAGAACTTGCTTCTGCTTGACATGATCTGATGAGATCATCCAGAACATCTAAGTCAGAGCATCTGAAAGCTGATGTAGTGCATACTCTTTTGTACTTTTCCTGAAATGGAAAACGTAATTTATTAGAGTACCACGTTGTCTTATACAAAATTCATATATAATGTTATCATCAAAACTAGAAAACATTATCAGAATATTTCATGTTCATATATATATATATATATATATATATATATATATATATATATATATATATATATATATATATATATATATATATATATATATATATATATATATATATATATATATATATATTAGTTGTATTATAAATTCCCAATGCAATTGTCAAACAACTTTATTAAAAATGTTTAATGAAAATAACTTAAGTGTAATATTTTTCTACCGGAAATATTTTTATATGTATCCATTTTCATTTTTAATCCATTCATGAGATGTGTGTTAATTTATTAATGGTTTAGTACAACCATTTTAATATTTAAATATTTTTAATGTTAAACAATTTATGTATGAGGGAGAAGAATCATGTTAATAATAATATCTTAACCAGAACATATTGTACTTGTCATGTCAGAATTGCAATGTTGCAGTGATGTAGTGCATAATAAATATAAATATAAAAGATTATGATATAACCTTTTGTTAACTATAGAGATAAGATGGAAGAGTTACTTATATAAAAAAATAAGAGGGTAAATGACTCATTTATATTATAGATTTAAAAATATACTTTAATAATATGGACAATCTTTCTAAATGCAAGATTATTAAACATGAACATTTCTTTGTTTTGAAATCCAATTTATTAAACAAAACGAGTTCAACCTTTTAAAATTAGTCTCCTGCAAAGCAAATATATATATTAATTTTTATTTTATCCAATGGAATATAAAAAACACAATTCATCAATAAACATAAATGCAAAATACATTTATTGAAAAAAAACATTTTTAAAAAAATCAACTCATTGTAATAAAAAAAAGGGTTAATAGTAATTCACCCCCTGTAATGTTAGCGAATTTTGTTTTTGCCCCCTCCCTACCCTAAAAAAAATCAACTCATTGTACATATATTTGAAGTTAATTATAAAAAATAGTAAAGGAAAATTACTTATTATATATAACGATGTACTTATTTGCATTTATTTCTAAAATCTCTCTTTCTTCCGAATTTGAAAAAATATATTTAAAATTATAAATAAATAGTATTGTGAATGTATACTAGTCAGAATGAAGAGAATAATCTCCCCCCGAGATTAATAATCTCCCCCTGAAATTAATACCAGATGAAATTACTATAAAAGACTTCCCTGAGTATTTTCCATTTCAGAAGAGACTTTGCAGTTGAGCTTTTTCTTAAGGTGATTCAGAGCTTCCTTTCAAACCTTCCTTTTGGACAGCATCAAAGCTTTGAATTTTCTTTAGAGAACCAGTGTATCAGAGCATGGCGTATCAGAGCATCAACATTTGGTTGCTTCAGATCTTTTGAATTTCATTCATTGTCTTTAAGCTCTTTAGAGCATTATATTCCTGCAAAAACTTTCATATACAGAGCTTTGCATTTTATGTTAGAAAATGTTGAGACTTAAGCCCAACAACTGATATAATAAAATCAATTCAATTAATATGTTTCTCCCCCTTTTTGTCAGTCATCAAAAAGCATAAAAAGATTCAGATGAACAAAGCAGATGATATAAAACAAGCAATGAAAGGGAAAGAACAAACAATTCATTGATAAATGAAAGGAAGATACAAAGCAGATGCAAGAAACAAAAGAAAACTACTACAGACACAAGACACAGACTAAGGCAACTTAGAAGCTAAGAGTGCTAGGATGTTCTTGCTTCCTAGAACTTTCCTCAGACTTCTGCATCCAAGTCTTGAACTCTTGGTTTGTATCCTCCTGCTTTGCCAGACGATCAAAGACAGCTTCTTGATTCCTCTAAATTTCCTTCAGAGTGTTCCATACTTCAGAAGTTGAGGAACCAGCAACAGAGGAAGAAGGGACTTGAACCATTGGTTGAGCAACTGGATTAGAATCAAACCATGAGAACAAAGTCTCCATGTCTCCAGTCAGAACTGCAAAATCCTTAGGAGCGAAAAGAAATTGTTGTGGCTTCCAGACCCCCACGGGCAGAGGATTATCCAGATCTATATCATCAGCCTCTAGCTCTATCTCATCAACTTCAGATGCAGCAGCACTAGAAGATTCAGCCTGCAGAGTTTTCCATTTCTTGATTTCCTGCAGAGTCTTCCAATGACCATAGTCCAGAGCTAGACCAGCAGGACCAGGAGCTTCAGACACACATATATTCTGAAGATTCAAAACATCATCCTGCAGATCTTTGGTGAACACCTCCCAAAGCTTTCCAACAGCCACATGATCTAACTTGTGATCATGGGCAGCCTTCGGAATTCCCAACCTACTCTGTATCCTATAGTTAAAAATCTGAAAACAAGTATCAATAGAGGTTTGGGTTGAAGAGGGTCGGATGATGGTTATTGGCTCTTGGGGGTTGGAGATGAGATAGGGTTCAGATGGTCTATCAGGAAGAAGATAAGAGATGGGTGAAGAGGTTTCTTTGTGATCAGAGTCAACAATCACAATTGTTGGCTCAGAAGAAAGTGCTGGGTTGCGTTGAGGGTGAAAGAGAGAATCAGAGGATGAAGATTTAGAAAAACCACAGAAGACAAGAATGTCAACTGCTGGTGGAGGGTCAGATTTTGGGGATGTTGCTTGACGTACAGATGATGTTGGTTGAGGTTGGGGAGCAGAAGATTAAGGTTGAGATGGTTGAGGTTGTGAAGTGGAGAAGATGTTTTCAGATGGAATGGTTGGTAATATAACAGTGAGAGGTGGAGGGTTCAGAATTTGTGGTTCAAAATGAAAGGGTTGTTTTCCTTTTGAAGTGGTTGATGAAGATGGAATTTCAGAAGATGGTTGTTTTTGTTGGGGGGAAGTTCTGATACAGAATCAGATTAAAGGATAGAGTCATCTACCTGATCATTGTCATCTATCAACTTCTTAAGTTCTTCAGATGTTCTAGGGATTTTGAGAGAAATAGGGTCTGCTGTTGATACTTTTTCATACTTATCAACAGATGAAGGTACAGAAGTAGATATAGAAATACCCGAGCTTTTCTTCTTCTTCTGAGGGTTGGAAGTACCATCTCTAGTAGTCTTTCTTCTTCTTCTGAGGGTTGGAAGTACCATCTCTAGTAGTCTTTCTTCTTCTTCTTATCCTTCTCCTTTAAGTCAGCCAAAGAGGGAAGACTTCTGCCATGTAGCCATGCTGGATCAAATTTTGAGCCGTCTCTTAGGAAAGACTCCAGATAGAAGATGACAGAGTCTGGATGTTCTTCCTTGAAGAACAGCTGAAAGTCATCAACCGGGTTTCTTCTGGACAGAATATCACTGACCACTGTTGGAGGAGAAAGAATCTTTTCAATCAGCTTCATTTTCCTCAAACTATGGGCAGTCAGAGTACTCCCACAGATAGATGTCAGATCTTGAACAGCGCCAGCTTCCTTCAGAGCATCTATCAGACCATTCTCTGTCAGAATGTCTGATATCAGCCTTCCCATAGGAATGATGTTCCTCTTGACTTTTGGATATTTTATCCTTTCTGGATCTCTTGAATCCTTCACATGGTTCCACAGATGATGGAACAGAATGTGAGGTAAGTCAATCCTCATACCCTTACCAATGCAGTACAGAAGGAACTGCTGGTCTTGATTGATATAGGTTGCAGAGACAGAGGATTTTCTATGGTTGATGCTACCCAGAATGATCTTTCCCCAAACTCTGTATGGATGCTTAAGATCTTTGGCATTTGCTGAACTTTTACCAAATGTGAAGATTTCTGGGTAAACTGCTTCCCAGTTTGTTCTTCCAACAATAGCGCCAGTTACTCCTCCCAAACCTTTGAGATTTAGTAACTTCCTTATGAGATTCTCAGTAATAGAAATCTCTTGCCTTAAGACGAAAGAGATGATAACTTTGGGGGTTAGGGTAGCATGAATCCAAAATTCCTTTACTAAATCTGGGTAAACTGGTCTAATGAGACGATCAAAGTAGTTTTCCCAGCCTTGAACCATCATGTTTGATTTGATGTTGAAGTCATGTTCTTGAAGATTGTTGAAGTCCACCATGAGTTCACAAAGAACTTCCAAATCTGCAAACGAAATCAGACAAGTTCTTGTTGGTTCTATGAATGCTGGTTTCTGTTGTTGTTGAGAAGAAGTAGGTTGTTGTTGTTGTTGTTGCTGAGATGCAGAAGGGTTTGATGAAGACGAAGCCATTGATGAAGAGAAATTTAGAATTCTGGGTTGTTTGGGTTTAGGGTTTTGATAGAGACGAAATAAGGAGCAGAAATGCATAAACAACAAAGAGAGTGAAGGAGTGAAAAGAGAGAAAGTGAAGATGAAATGAGTTTATATAGACACGGATTTGAAATAAAATGCAATGAAGTTCTGAATGCAACGGTTACAGAATATGAATTTATGATGAAAGACGTTAATGGGGGTAACGTAAGATTTGAAAAGATTTTGCACAGTTACCTAGGGCGGCGTCTCATCAACTGCACGCATGCTTGTCCCTTTAGATCAGATGAACACGTGGTCATCATCTTGGGTTAGCTGGTGATAGTTGGTTTGCTTTAAAAGAAGTTATGAGTCATACTAGGCACATGAAGTGTTAGAGATAACAATTTCAGAGTGTCCTTATGAATAAACACAATCAGAACATCTGATAATAAGAAAACATAAAAAGCATATTTTTCAGACTAAAACATATCAGAGCTTCACACTCACTTCACTCTGGGCATAAGTCCATACCAATATTCTTCAGAATGAACTTAAACCTATCTTCACCAAGGGGTTTTGCAAAGATTTCAGCCCATTGATGGTGTTATACCCCAAAATTTGCCCGCATCGTTTTTCAAAAAAAAGAAGGAAACAGACTTCTGTCTAGAAGTTGGGAGTTTCATAATCTTGGATTTTTATTCCATAAATATCCTGATTTATGAAATACTTGGTTTTTAGAATTTTTCTTATACGGTGCTTTGGCTTGCTGTTGAATTCATTTTTACGCAAACGCCAAGTACTGTTTATTACTTCACACACGCTATTTATTTGGGATTTATTTACAGATAAATAGTACTAACGCAATTGGTACAGAATTAAATCTTTTGCAGGCGCAAAGTCTGGGGATTCAGACTGTACTGGTAACAAGTAAATTATTATTAACTTTTGTTTCCCACTAATTTTTGTACTATATTCTATTATTTTCAAAATCTCTTTCAAATCTCTTTCTTTCAAAATCAAATCCTAACTTTATTCTATACATCTTTTTTTTTTCAAACCCTACCATACACTTTCTTTCAAATCCTACTTCCACTCAAATTTTCCTTTTTTGTACGGAATCACTTCATTCCCCAACGTCTCTATCCTTCTTTTCATTCTATAAATACCTCTCATTCTTTCCATAAAATCTCACATCAAATTCTAACTCATCTCTCAAATTTCTACTTCATATTCATTCTCTCTTCTTCCCCGGCAAAAATGGCGAAGCGGATGGAAACGTGTTTTCTTATGGTCATCACCGTCGTGGTGGTAATCATGTCCTTCTTCTGTCTGCATAGTCCTGAAAAATGTGGACCTGGGTTGTTTACACTCCCAATCATCTATATGTTATTATTCGTAGCATGGGTTATTAATCGTCATTCTT
Organism: Vicia villosa; assembly: GCF_029867415.1. Classification (NCBI taxonomy): domain Eukaryota; kingdom Viridiplantae; phylum Streptophyta; class Magnoliopsida; order Fabales; family Fabaceae; genus Vicia; species Vicia villosa. Next base: position 338,035 of record NW_026705814.1, on the reverse strand, counting down.
AAAATTTGTCGTATCTTTTATTTTTTAATAACGTACCGTTCACTCGTCGTGCTGTTCATTGTAGTATGTAATATTTAAATGTCGTACTATCTGTCGTACTGTTGTTTAATTATTAAGATAATATTTTGTGTGTTTTCTGCCAGTTAAATATTTATTTTTCTGTGCATTAAATGTTTTTCAGGGTTATTATCGGTAATTTTGCTCGCATACAGTATATATTATTTATTTATTATGTCTGTGTTTTTCTAACAACTCATGTAAATAAATTTTCACCATTAACACAACAAAAAACAAAAAGAAAAAAATTAACTTTGACTGTTGAATTTTCACTCTAACTGCTACATTAATACCCGGACAGCCAGTTGACAGTCAAACCCGCTGACAGTGCAATTCTCCGTGTTTTGTACCATCAATCAAATCAATCTTTTGCATTTCAAAATTCCAAGATTTTTTTTCTAGAAGTCTTCTGAATATCACATGATTAGCAGAGACTCAGCACTGCACAAAAATCAGGTACGCTTAACTGTCTCCTACACAAACAGTCCCTGGCTAGGGTTTCTTGTTTTTTTCAAGAGAACAAGTTTTTGAGACCTCAAATGGATTTCATGGACCTCCATATATCTCAAAGTACCACCACACAAATTTTCAAACTTCAACTCGCTCAGACGCACAGTCAGCAGCTCAAACAGTCAACAGACGACCCGTTTGACCAAAAAGTCAACAGACAGTCAAAAATGAAATTTTTTGTCAACATCCATATTTTGAAAAAAGATGCATCATTTGATCATTGGTTGATCATAATTCATCAAGGAAAGATCAAAAATCAACAAAACCCTAAGTTTCAAAATTAGGGTTTTCTACTAAAAAGTCAACTGAACTTTGACTGGTCATAACTCTCTCATCCTTCATCCAAAAAATTCAAACCAAAGCTCATTTTGAAGGAAATTGAATTATCTTTCACATGCAATTGGTCCCATGGTCATTAGATTCACCATTTGAAAAATATGAACCAAGACATTACAGGTCATTTTCAAAGTCAACAAAAAGTCACTTTTTTCAAAAGGACACACAAGGAGCATGGAAAATCATTTTGATATGAGACCAAAGACATTGGTTAGAGGACTCTTTGAGGTTTCCAAAAAGTACAAGAACTCCTTCATATGATAAAAAATGAGGGATTTATGCCTTGTTGAAGTTGACCATTTTTTGGAAAATGCATGAAATCAACATTGATCAAAAATGTTTTTTTTCCAAAAGGGGCCAAGTTTTCATGATCCAAACGTGTTCCCCATAATGTGAAGGGCCTCCCACGACCAAGCCAAGGCCCATAGCATTTTTGTTCTTTTTTTGGTTTAATTTTATCACATTTAAGATTAAATTGAAAAAAGAAATGGAAGGATGATATTATGTAGCTTGGATATTAAAGAGAGTGGAAAAATCAAGCCATGGTTGCTTGAATTCAAAGCTACATATATTATAATATTCAAGAATTCAACAAAATCATCAATGCTTCCTAGCTTAGTTTTTAAGCACTTTCTTTGCCTATAAATGAAGTAGTATACTTCATCAAAGCAACAGACACGAATTTAGGACCAGACATATGCTTGTACCATGCTTGTAATGACTTGAAATTTTCAAAGAAATTCAAAATTCGAATTCTGAATTTAAGCCATTTTCAATACAAAATAAACACTCAAACACAATCCTTGAACATCACTGAATCTATCCAGATCGATTGCAAACCTTGAAACACTCAGAATCATCCACTAGAGCTCACGGTTTGTTCAAACCAAAACTGACACGAATTCGACCATACATGCATGTTTAGCACGATGTAAATGCATATTTATGTTTAGATAGGTGCTCTGAACGTTTCTGGAAACTTAATTGAAGTTTGAACACGTATCTACGAAGATACCATTTTAGGGTTTTTGAACTTTATTTTAGGGTTTTTCGTTAGAGGCAAAATTAGACAAAATTAAGGGCATGGTTGAATTCAGTGAATCATGACAAATCAAATGGATAGGTCGCGAAAAATTTCTATGCTTGTTTACCCCTATTCGCTTTTTTGCAGGGATGAGCTTCATCTATTACAGCGCTTCTAGGCAAACAACGCTGTTAAAAGGGGTGGCGAGAGGTTGAAGACGATGATGTGTCCTCACCTGAGTGGCTGAGAGGCGCGCGTTTTAAAATTTTAAAATCTCTAATCCAGTGCTTTGCAGGTCTGTTACACGCCATATGTCCTCGTTCCAACCACCATCAGATCATGCCAGCTACACATCTAACGCATCAAAACGCGCCACTGTATCATAGACCTCATTTAATTACCACACATGATCATTGTTTTATATATTTTCTATTTTATTTTATTTTCTTTACAAAATTAATTTAAAATAGTTTCAAAAATCAAAAAAATATAATAAAAATATTTTTAGGTTTCTAAAATAATCTATTATTTTTTGACATAAAATATTTTATTTTTTCTTAAATATTAAAATATTTTGCTTAATTAATTAGTATATAATTATATATTTGCTTTTTAATTATCTCAACCAATCAAAAAAAAATCATAAAAAGAATTGTTCTTTATATTAAATATAGTTTATATATTATAGGCTAATTTTGTACATAATTAGAATATTTTTCTCTTTAAGTTTTAATTATTTGTATAATTATATATTATTTAACTTAATAATTTCAAAATCAACTTCAAAAATTCCAAAAAAAAATTAGTTTTGTCTTTAAAATTAATTGACAAGCATTTTGAACATATTTTAAACTTAATTTTTAGGTTTAAATTTTATTTCTACCTTTTTCTCATTTTAATTAAATTAATCATGCATTAATTCTAATTAAAATCAATCATCAAAAAATCCAAAAAATATTTCTTTTATTTCCTTGCAATTTAAATTCCTAGATCAAGTGTATAGGTTGTCAAATTCATGTAAATAATGTAGTTTACATTTCCCGCACAATCGATGTAATAGCGTAGATTTACTTTCCGCATTTTACATTCCGCATTTTAATTTCTGTACATATAAAACTGCGTGATTGTCAAAGATAAAAAATTGAAGCGTTAGGTCACTAACTTCAAAGATAAAATATTTGAATCAAAACACAATCATACATGCACCTCTTAGGGTAATCTCTCTTTTACTCTTTTCAAAATCAAAATCAAATTCTATTGTTTCGAATGCAAAATCGAACTTTCGTTTACATCCGGTGAAAGGAGAGTTTTCTAAAGGAAATAGGAAAAGACCTTACAACTTAGGGTAGACCTCCTAATTTGCTTGCTCAAATCAAAACAAACAAATGACTCATATACCGTTGTTTTTCAAAATAAAACTTTCAAAAAAAGACAATACTTGGTATATATCCAAACAAGGATCATTACGAAGTTAACGTTCTTTTTTTCAAAACATCTTTTGAAAGATAAAACACTTTGTATACATCCGCACAAGGATCATTACAAAGTCAATTTGAAAAAGTATTTGAAACCACATACAAGCATTTCAAGGCAAGAGAAAAGTGATTCAAAGGGTGTTAATACCTTCCCTTTGTATAACCAACCCCCTTACCCAGAATTTCTTAAAGGTCTTTTTCTGTTTCTTTTATAAACCTTTCTTTAATTGGATAAAATAAAAGTCGGTGGCGACTCTCTGATTTTCAAAAACACAAAAGCAAAAAAGAGAAGAGTGTTAGTTCGCGTATCTCTCCGCGAGAGGTACGGTAAAAAACCGAGTGCATGACAGATGGTCTGTATCTACAAAGTTTAAAGAAAGAACACCCTTCTGAATATAGTCCCTAATAAAATGATGTTTAATCTCTATATGCTTAGCTTTAGAATAGGATTTTTAGAAAGACAAATAGCAGAAGTATTATCACAGAATATAGGAATGTTACTCTCATATATCTGATAGTCTTCTATCTGACTTTTCATTCAGAGCATTTGTGTACCACATCCAGCAGCAGCTACATATTCTGCTTCAATTGTAGACAATGCAATTGCGGCTTGTTTCTTGCTGTACCAGGTGATCAGATTTCTTCCCAGAAACTGACAGCTTCCAGAAGTACTTTTTCTTTCAACTCTATCTCCAGCGTAATCAGCATCACAATAACCTACTAAGTTGAATTCTTCAGATCTTCTGTAAGACAAACCAACGTTAGTAGTACCTTTCAGATAGCTAATAATATGGACAATCTTTCTAAATGCAAGATTATGAAACGTAAACATGAGCATTTCTTTGTTTTGAAATCCAATTTATTAAACAAAATGAGGTCAACCTTCTAAAATTAGTCCCCTGCAAAGCAAATATATATTAATTTTTTATTTTATTCAATGGAATATAAAAAACACAATTCATCAATAAACATAAATGCAAAATACATTTATTGAAAAAAACAGTTTTAAAAAAAGAGTGAAGACCCATTTTAGTCCCTCACAAATATTGAAGAGTCCAATTTAATCCCTAAGAAAAAAAGTCTCTATTTAATCCCTTACAAAATTTAACCAGGCCATTTTAGTCCTTCTATCAGTATTTTTTTTAAACCGGTTTTTTTTCTTACTTTTAAACCGTGACTGTTGCCATGTGTATTATTTATGCCACATGTATTATTTACAAAAATAAAAGACACCCATTTTGGTCCCTAACAAAAAAAAGGACTCAATTTAGTCCCTTACAAAATTTAATTGGATAATATTAATCCCTATATTCAATCTTACATAATAGCACCATCACTTTAAAATTAGGGAGCAAAAATTCTACATTACCATCATATATATTATAGATGTACCATCACAAACAATAACTAGCTTGCACTTTATGAAACCATGAAATCCAAAAGATAATTTTGCTAACAATATAATTACTTCATAATTCAAAACATTATAGTATCATCATATTTCAAAATATTGTACCAACAAATAAAACTTTAAAATCAGAAACATCTAGTATCATCAAAATAAAATCAACAAAACAAAAAAAGTACCATAAATTTGCAAAGAACATTGTTCCAACAATTATAACTTAAAAACAAAACATTTGATGATGCCATAAAATCTAAAACACAAATTAAATAAATAAAAGGAAACGTCAAGTGGACCGTCATTGTGTAAATCTAGGAGTAGGCATGAATCCATGACTACTAGGCCCAATTTTTGGAGGTTGAAATGAACTTGAAGGGAAAAATGGAGGTGTTGAAGGACGTGCAATGAAAGATGGTGTTGGCGGCCTAACTGGAGGAGGTGATGGCGTAACAGGAGGTGGCGATGGTCTAATAGGATGAGGCCTTGCAATTGGTGGTTGTGGTGATTCCAGCTACAAAAAATAAATATTAACATAACATTAGATTGAAATAAGTACAAGCAAAAGTAGAGGTGATAAAATTATTACCTGCAACAAACTTTGTGGTTGAGGCTGAGTTTGTGACAAATTCTCCGTAGTTGTTGTTTTCTTTGCTACCTTTTTGTTCTTTTTCACATATCCTGGTTTTGGAGGTCCTTTGCATGTCTTTTCATAATGACCAGCTTCATTACCCTTTGGGCAAATCACTTCATATCTTCTTTTAATCTTGCGTGTTCCGCTCCCAAGCATATCTTCTGAAATTGCATCTTTCCTTCTATGTTTCTTTGGTCTGCCGATAGGTCTTTTCAGCTTTGGCGGTTCTGGCTTAGGATGTTCTGTAATTTTCCAGTATTCTTGGCTATTGACCGATTGAATATAGTGATCATAATTAGCATTCAAAGCTTCCATTGTGAGCCATTGATGGACATAATTCTCGGGCTTCTCAACCTTATATGCTATAGCTGCAATGGCATGAATACAAGGCATGCCAGTCAATTGCCATATTTGACAAGTACATGTCTGCAAATTCAAGTTCACACCAAGGCTTGTGTTATGTCTTCTAACCTCGTATTGATCATCACCTGTTATCTGAGGTGTCCACTTATTGCTCTCTATCTTTAATTTTTCAATCTTCCTTTGTTGAATAGGTGGTAATATACTATTGCATGTTGTCGCACCCCAATTTTTGACCCGCATATTTCATTCACTTGATATTATCACATTCGTATTTCATCTGCATTATCACATCGTTGCATATTTTAAAAAAAAAATTAGACTTTTATTAAAGTCAACAGAAATAGCTTTTACATCCACATAGTTGCTTATTTATCCAAGTTTCATTTTATTCTTAGATAATAAATAATTGTTTGTTTTTATTATTATTATATTTTAAATAAAAAAATTGTGTTTTAATTTCTAGTTTAAATTTATTTTAATTTTTATCTTGTTCATTTATTAGGAATAGTGGTATTTTTATGTTTTAGGATTTATTTTAGTTATTGTTATACAAATAAAAAAGAGTCAGTGTAAGGCCCATTCATCAAAGCCCATTTCTTTTTTTTCTTTTTTATCAATTTTAGTACAAGTCAAACAAAAAATATAGTACAAAAAATTTGTCTTCACTTGCCATGTTTCACCATCATCTTTCCTGCTATCTCAAAACAAATGCATCAGTCCAAACACTCTGCATTCCTGCTGCGCCTACAAGCCAAAGTTTGCATCAAAATATCAAAAGTGAACCTGCATCATAAAAAGCAACAAGAACAGAGCATATATTAGTTCAAATTTGATACCAAATTTCCCCCCATTTTCCCTTCATTCCATCTATAAAAGCATAAAGCAGCAACATATCAAGGGGGGAGACCACACGAAAAAAAAACAGAGAAAAAGAACCGAAAACTCTGCAGAAATATATTACCAGCTTCCTCCCAAACCTTCAAAATCGTATTCATCTTCATACATCACATAATTCTCAAACCACTGCCTAAACACATTCCTCATAACCAAACTCAACCTTCAATCCCTCACCTCTCACTCTCAGTGACCATACAACCTCACAAATTCATTCAAAACCTACCTTCACAACTCTGCAAAACTCACACATAAGTCAACAACCACGACAACAACTTCGACGTCTTCGACATCACCGCGCGGATCCACACCTTCAGAACACACTCAGCAACAACAACATCCATACCTTCATTTAACTCACTGAGTACACCACAAAACCAACAACCAACAGAAGCACGAAAGAGAGGAAGAATCGGAAGGAGAAAGAGATTGAAGAAGAACAAGTACCTCGGTTTGCATTCATTTTTCTCTCCCACTTTCGTTGTTTATTCTCTTCCATTTATGCTACCAAATCATGTAGTTGTATCACTGAATTTTTGGATTGAGGTTAGGGTTTTTGTGGGGAGAAGGGTGTTGATTTTGTTTACTGTGTCTGATGTTGCTTGAACCGAGTTACGATAACGAGATTGAGCCTTGAAACATGAACATCGAAAGAGTGAGAGCGCGAGAGAGGCAGGAGTCGTTTTGTTTATCATGAGAGATCGAGAGAGATTTTAGAGAGAGAGAGATTCAGGATGTTCCATTTTTTTTCTTTCTTCGTGAAATGACAGCGTGAGAGAGAGAGGACATTATTCATTGTTTTAAATTAATTTTAGAATAAAAAAAATACATTAATGTCAAGAGTTAATAGGGATGGAGGCGGCTCACACCTTTTTTAGTTTTAGGGTTTTCTAAACTTTAGTTAGCTCCTGGGCCTATGTCATCAAGACCAAGTCTGAATTCCTCATCCTCACCCCTATTTCGGTCCACATACCTCCCTTGAATTACTTGTTGACCATGGGCCACACAAGCATTATCAGCCCGTCCGATTTTCTTTCTATCACACCCTAGTATGTGTTACACCCCTGGCTCTACTGGGATCTTATTTGGGCCAGAGTTGTTTGGGCCCAGCGCCCAAAGCTCTGTTTGAACATCCATTTCATTTTTTTTCTCTTTCAAGCCCATTTAGTTTTATTTCAATTATTTCCATGTTATATATTCATTATATCAATTGTTTTCTTTAATGTTTCTTTTTTGCTTGATTTTTATTTCTATAATTAAAAATACCAAAAACATGTTTATTTATATTTTATTTTTTTTTAAATTATAAAAAAATACCAAAAAACATTAAATTAATTTCAATTCAAAAACAAGTAAACCTTGGTTCAACGCCAAGTTGTTACAAATAATTCTCGATTCAACGTCGAGCTTCTTCTTTTCGAAAACCTTCTTTAAACGGTACCGAAAGAATGAGTGACAAGAAGTGTACACCTCTTGAATACCCCGATTCTTTTGGATTAACACTTTTTTTAAACCTTTCATTAATTAAATCAAAGTGAGTAAGTGACAAGGGGTGAACACCTCTTGAATACCTTGATCTTTTGAACTAAAAAACATTAATCAAACCAAAAGATCCTGTGACAAGAAGTGCACACCTCTTGAATACCTTGATCTTTTGAATCAAAAAAACAATAATCAAACCAAGAGGTTAAGTGACAAGGGGTGAACACCTCTTGAATACCTTGATCTTTTGAACTAAAACACTTTAATCAAATCAAAGTGATCAAGTGACAAGAAGTGAACACCTCTTGAATACCTTGATCCTTTGAATCAAAACACCTTAATAAAATCAAAGTGATCAAGTGACAAGAAGTGAACACCTCTTGAATACCTTGATCCTTTGAATCAAAACACCTTAATAAAATCAAAGTGATCAAGTGACAAGAAGTGCACACCTCTTGAATACCTTGATCTTTTGAATTAAAACACTTTAATTAACAAGGACAACAAGTGACAATGGGGCTCGCTCCTGTTGAATACCTTGGGTAAAGACGCGCTAGGTGCACACCTATGCTCAATCCTTTGCTAAACGTCCTTTAAAAAAAGACAATCTCAATTTCATTCAACCTTTTTGCCTCATGGCCTTTTCATTTTAAAACTCTTTTCATAAACGAGACACTTATTCAATTTTCAATACGAACATACTTCCACATGTGAAGATCGAATATCTTCCACTCGAATGCGATGATGGCCAAAATCATGTCTTATCTTGATTTAGTCATCCATTCTTGTAGTGATCTCATATCCATGTGCGCATAGTATTTCCATTTGAAAGCGATCGAGTACCTCTCGCTAAAATCAACCAAAAAAAACATTCGTGGTTCTTAGCCTGAACTACGATTGCTCTGACTTTCCCATTGCACTAGGGAATACGTAGGCACAAGATACAAACGTCTTGGCGAGCACGATAATAAAAAAATAAAAATCCTTTTCCTTTTCCCTTTTATCGATTAATAAACTAAAGAACGCAAACATTACACAAACACTCATTCATAAAACTAACTAAATGGGTCCCATCGAGTACGATGGAGGTGAGGGGTGCTAATACCTTCCCCTTGCTTAACCGACTCCCGAACCCTAATTTGGTTGCGATGACCATCTTATCCATTTGTTTTTATTCATGGGTTTTATTCGACATTTTCCCTTTCCATTTTTTGGAATAAATAAAGATCGGTGGCGACTCTGTTCTTTTTCGAGTGTGTAGACACCTCGAGTAATTTTTAGCGCTACAGGATTGGCGACTCTGCTGGGGAATATAGATCTTAAGAGAGTCAACCCTAGTTTAGTTTGTTTTATGTTTAAGTGTTTGCTTTTGTTTGTTCATTCTTGTGTTCTTTATGCTTATTCTTATGTTCTTTATGTTTACTCCTATGCTATTTATGTTTCTTTACTCTTGCTTTATCGCTTTTATTTTATTTCTGTATATACTCAATTGTGGGTATGGGAATGATATTTGAGTGAAGCTCTCAACCCGAGCTTTGAAAAACAAGAGAAAAACATAAGTTAGGAGGTGGTTGTGTAGTGCTAGTCCCCAAGGTGAACACCTTGAATGGCTAATACGAAAACCCCACTTGGAGGAGACTTATTCATGAGATTTGTCATAAGATGGTTCACCCGTCGCATGGCGAAAATCTGATTTCGTCGTTAACTCCAAGGACCTTTAGAACCCGTTACATCAATGGTGATATAGACATCTCTACCATCAAAAATCTTAGAGCCATCATGTGAGGGGATCTTTGGGTAAAAGAACTTTGAACTATCCCATCATAAGGAGCCTTCCTCATTAGGTTGTGTTTTTCCCGATTACATACGTCTATTTTATATCATTGTGTTGCATTCTATAATGTATGTATGCCATTGCATCTCATAAGAATCACTCTTGCATAAACAATCATCATGCATTTGCATTCATTAAACATGCATTTCCCAGAATCCAATATTCATACCTTTCATCCTCCAACACGGTTTACAAGGCAAGTTTGATTACCCGACACTGTATTGGACTTGAAGCTTGTCTCAGAAGATGATGAGTGAAGAAATGAACTCAGAAGACCTGTGGTCATTATCATGGAAATGCTTCAAAGCATTACACCAAGAAGGGTTAATCTCGACACACTATATGGTTAACAACCCCATACTCTGAAGAGTGCCAAGACACTGAAGACATGCCTAAAGCCAGTTATCAAGACTAGAAAATTCATCCTTGTTTGGATTGTGTTTTGTTGCATTTGAACTTTGTCATCCTTAATCGTAATTTTAATGAAATGAGCATTGCATTTGTTTTGAATCAATCATGACATGTTCTCTTGCTTTACTTTCGTATCGCTTACACAAATTCAAAAAAATATAATACAAAAATTTTGCTTTTTCTCCATTTCATTTTCTTTATCAGATTTCTTGTCTAAGCAAATATTAGAGGGAGGATGACGATAAAAAAAATACCCAATTTGCATCAGTGTGCTTTCAAATAAAACTTTGTTGATGATGTACAGGCATTCTTTCAAATCCCCAAACACTGGAGATATAAGGATGATAATCCCTCGTTAACCCCTTTGAGCCTTAGAAGTAGGTGTTTTCTTTCTGCACGCAATTGAAACCCTCAATCAAAACCTGGGGCAGGGTAGTTGTTCAGTTAAAATGACTAATGCATATGATTTCCAAGAGAATCATTTCATGGGAACCATTCCCGACCAAAGGTTCAACCGTATCCTCTCTTCGTACACTATGTCGAAGAAGTAATGAATATTCAAAACTCATAACGGTTGTCTTTCCTGAACCATCAGTGGGGCAGTCATACTCCTCTCTAATCATTGAACAATTGTCACACAAGTTGTTCAAAAAAAAAAATCATTCAAAAGAAAAGCCCGCTAAGTCAAAACCTAAAAAGGAGACTTAGGCAAAAAAATTTAGGGATACAAAAGTCAAAATAAAAGAGATCAGAAGATCATTATCAAAAGAAGAAAAGCAAAAACAAACTTGTGTGACTTCCAAAGAAGAATAGGTGACTGTCACCTTAGAATCCACTGGTTCTCAAGCATCATTCGTAACTCCTCTTGGAATTTGAATACATGTGTCAGTTAACTGAACTTAGGACTGAAGTACATCACGAAGAATGGGTGGGTTTAAATCAAATTTTGAGCCTATATCCTTTGTTTCTCAAACCGTGAACCTGGCCACGTTACAACCTCCGAAAGTCCTAATTGAAGTAAGGTTTCTTTTGAAAGCATACTAAAGCAAGGTTGCGTTAACCTGACTCCTGAATATTTGCTAAATCATTTGTTTCGATACCACGCTATCACATCATCTTTCACATCTTGAATTTCAAACTTTCATCCTCGAATACCACAATTTCATTTCAATAAATGGTTTGTTTTCAAAACTTGCATGCACGTCGCATTAAAATTACCATTTTGAATTGGATAGTTTCATCTGCATGCCAACACTTTCCATCAAGGAAGTTTCGATAATGAAAATCATTTGAAGAGCCTATAGTGGAACCATCAGGTTTGCATCACTTCACAAGTCCTTCACTAAGGGGCACTCCATTCCAAAGTTCCAAGCACTGGGGCAAGTTATTTCAAGATCCGGTTGATCTGGGGCAGTTACCTCGAGACAAAGTCTCTCAAAGGCTCACACTGGGGCATGTTACATTACTGAAATGTTAAAGTCAGTCACTTGAAGGGCTCATCATTCAGGGGCAATCTTCTTCCGAGTGCCAAGCATAGGGGCATAAGATCTCAAATCCTCATTTACAACAGTGCATAAGATTCCTCAATGATTTGTGAATCATGATTTGTTTGGTTGATGGTGTTTCTCCTTCGGCTGGTTTATTTGCTGCATTATTGATAGTGTTTGAAACCTTAAGAATTTTGGGGGTTTTTTTCCAGTCGATTTTTTAATTTCCCCAATGGAGTAAGCTGATTCTATTTTTTCCTAAGTGGTGGTCCTGATCCCCCAAGTAGTTCTGAAGCTTCTCCAACAATTAATGTTTGCAGTTTCTCTTTGGGTGATCCCAGTAGGCGTGGTTCCGCTGCTAGTAAGTTTCTCCGACAAGTGTGGTATCCCTCTAGGGTTTATTTCCCCAATGGATGTAATTCCCATCGGATTTCTCTCATCTCCAGCATAAGCCTATTTCTTCTAAAAGATGTTACAAAAGACATGCTCTGTGTAGAAGTCGCCATCCAATTGAGATTAGTCGAGTATCCCATTATACTATGATGTTTTGAAGATCTCCAGTCTATCTGTTTTGTTCGTTTTGTCAGCATATGCATGGCATTCATACATTCATACTTACACCTTTCATGCACATTTGCATTTCCTAATGATCCTAAATCCATTTTGGTTGTGTTTATCACTAAGTAGTGTATTCCCTCTCTCCAATAGAGTGTCAGCTATAAGCAGAAAAGTATGTATCCTTTCTAAATTCCCCACTGAGTTTATCCCTCATGGGAGTGTTTGCTTTAGCTTTCCTTTCCATTTTGGATAGGATAAATCCTTACATGAGCTTATTCCTCGGTAGGGAAGAGTCCTTGTTGACCGTTTCTCTCCAGCTCATTCATGTATTGATTTTTGTCTCTAATCATTTAGACTTTTCAAATCAATGAAATTCAGATCAAGAGTGTATTTATTTTACACCTTTGATAAAGAGATTCCTGCATCTTCAAGTAAAAAGTCGATGTCCAGATGAAGATTCCTGTGCCTTCAGTAAAAGTTGGTATTCAGATGACCAGATTCCTGCATCTTCAAGTAAAAAGTCGATGTCCAGACGAAGATTCCTGTGCCTTCAGTAAAAGTTGGTATTCAGATGACCAGATTCCTGCATCTTCAAGTAAAAAGTCGATGTCCAGATGAAGATTCCTGTGCCTTCAGTAAAAGTTGGTATTCAGATGACCATGACCAGATTCCTGCATCTTCAAGTAAAAGTCGATGTCCAGATGAAGATTCCTGTGCCTTCAGTAAAAGTTGGTATTCAGATGACCAGATTCCTGCATCTTCAAGTAAAAAGTCGATGTCCAGATGAAGATTCCTGTACCTTCTGTGAAAGTTGGTATTCAGATGACAAGATTCCTGCATCTTCAAGTAAAATGTCGATGTCCAGATGAAGATTCCTGTACCTTCAGTAAAAGTTGGTATTCAGATGACCAGATTCCTGCATCTTCAAGTAAAAAGTCGATGTCCAGATGAAGATTCCTGTACCTTCTGTGAAAGTTGGTATTCAGATGACCAGATTCCTGCATCTTCAAGTAAAAAGTCGATGTCCAGATGAAGATTCCTGTGCCTTCAGTAAAAGTTGGTATTCAGATGACCAGATTCCTGCATCTTCAAGTAAAAAGTCGATGTCCAGATGAAGATTCCTGTGCCTTCAGTAAAAGTTGGTATTCAGATGACCAGATTCCTGCATCTTCAAGTAAAAAGTCGATGTCCAGATGAAGATTCCTGTGCCTTCAGTAAAAGTTGGTATTCAGATGACCAGATTCCTGCATCTTCAAGTAAAAAGTCGATGTCTAGATGAAGATTCCTGTGCCTTCAGTAAAAGTTGGTATTCAGATGACCAGATCCCTGCATCTTCAAGAAAAGGTCGATGTCCAGATGAAAATTCCTGTACCTTCAGTAAAGGTTGGTACCCAGATGACAAGATTCCTGTGCCTTCAGTAAAAGTTGGTATCCAGATGACAAGATTCCTGCATCTTCAAGTAAAAAGTCGATGTCCAGATGAAGATTCCTGTGCCTTCAGTAAATGTCGGTGTATCTTTTGTTTCTCCACCTTCAGTAAAAGTCGGTGCATCTTTTGTTTCTCTACCAGTGGGGTATTTTCCCTTGTAGATTTGTAATCTTTTCTCTAGTGGAGTTGGATTCCATTTCCTAGCAGACTTGGATATCCCTTTGTTGTAATCCCTTCCCTATTGAGTCGCTTTGTAGATATTCCCTTGTGGAATTCATTTGTTTTTTTTACCTTTTTTCTCTAGTGGTAGTTTGTCTCTTGTGACACCTTGTACCATTAATTTTCCTCATATGCATTCATACATATCATATCATAGGCATATTTGCATTTCTTAGGGCCAAAAATTGTGTACTTTGTATTTAAGTCTCTTCACATCTTCGATAGAAGAAACTTAAATAGGGGCATCTGTCGCACCCCAATTTTTGACCCGCATATTTCATTCACTTGATATTATCACATTCGTATTTCATCTGCATTATCACATCGTTGCATATTTTAAAAAAAATATTAGACTTTTATTAAAGTCAACAAAAATAGCTTTTACATCCACATAGCTGCTTATTTATCCAAGTTTCATTTTATTCTTAGATAATAAATAATTGTTTGTTTTTATTATTATTATATTTTAAATAAAAAAATTGTGTTTTAATTTCTAGTTTAAATTTATTTTAATTTTTATCTTGTTCATTTATTAGGAATAGTGGTATTTTTATGTTTTAGGATTTATTTTAGTTATTGTTATACAAATAAAAAAGAGTCAGTGTAAGGCCCATTCATCAAAGCCCATTTCTTTTTTTTCTTTTTTATCAATTTTAGTACAAGTCAAACAAAAAATATAGTACAAAAAATTTGTCTTCACTTGCCATGTTTCACCATCATCTTTCCTGCTATCTCAAAACAAATGCATCAGTCCAAACACTCTGCATTCCTGCTGCGCCTACAAGCCAAAGTTTGCATCAAAATATCAAAAGTGAACCTGCATCATAAAAAGCAACAAGAACAGAGCATATATTAGTTCAAATTTGATACCAAATTTCCCCCCATTTTCCCTTCATTCCATCTATAAAAGCATAAAGCAGCAACATATCAAGGGGGGAGACCACACGAAAAAAAAACAGAGAAAAAGAACCGAAAACTCTGCAGAAATATATTACCAGCTTCCTCCCAAACCTTCAAAATCGTATTCATCTTCATACATCACATAATTCTCAAACCACTGCCTAAACACATTCCTCATAACCAAACTCAACCTTCAATCCCTCACCTCTCACTCTCAGTGACCATACAACCTCACAAATTCATTCAAAACCTACCTTCACAACTCTGCAAAACTCACACATAAGTCAACAACCACGACAACAACTTCGACGTCTTCGACATCACCGCGCGGATCCACACCTTCAGAACACACTCAACAACAACAACATCCATACCTTCATTTAACTCACTGAGTACACCACAAAACCAACAACCAACAGAAGCACGAAAGAGAGGAAGAATCGGAAGGAGAAAGAGATTGAAGAAGAACAAGTACCTCGGTTTGCATTCATTTTTCTCTCCCACTTTCGTTGTTTATTCTCTTCCATTTATGCTACCAAATCATGTAGTTGTATCACTGAATTTTTGGATTGGGGTTAGGGTTTTTGTGGGGAGAAGGGTGTTGATTTTGTTTACTGTGTCTGATGTTGCTTGAACCGAGTTACGATAACGAGATTGAGCCTTGAAACATGAACATCGAAAGAGTGAGAGCGCGAGAGAGGCAGGAGTCGTTTTGTTTATCATGAGAGATCGAGAGAGATTTTAGAGAGAGAGAGATTTTAGAGAGAGAGAGATTCAGGATGTTCCATTTTTTTTCTTTCTTCGTGAAATGACAGCGTGAGAGAGAGAGGACATTATTCATTGTTTTAAATTAATTTTAGAATAAAAAAAATACATTAATGTCAAGAGTTAATAGGGATGGAGGCGGCTCACACCTTTTTTAGTTTTAGGGTTTTCTAAACTTTAGTTAGCTCCTGGGCCTATGTCATCAAGACCAAGTCTGAATTCCTCATCCTCACCCCTATTTCGGTCCACATACCTCCCTTGAATTACTTGTTGACCATGGGCCACACAAGCATTATCAGCCCGTCCGATTTTCTTTCTATCACACCCTAGTATGTGTTACACCCCTGGCTCTACTGGGATCTTATTTGGGCCAGAGTTGTTTGGGCCCAGCGCCCAAAGCTCTGTTTGAACATCCATTTCATTTTTTTTCTCTTTCAAGCCCATTTAGTTTTATTTCAATTATTTCCATGTTATATATTCATTATATCAATTGTTTTCTTTAATGTTTCTTTTTTGCTTGATTTTTATTTCTATAATTAAAAATACCAAAAACATGTTTATTTATATTTTATTTTTTTTTTAAATTATAAAAAAATACCAAAAAACATTAAATTAATTTCAATTCAAAAACAAGTAAACCTTGGTTCAACGCCAAGTTGTTACAAATAATTCTCGATTCAACGTCGAGCTTCTTCTTTTCGAAAACCTTCTTTAAACGGTACCGAAAGAATGAGTGACAAGAAGTGTACACCTCTTGAATACCCCGATTCTTTTGGATTAACACTTTTTTTAAACCTTTCATTAATTAAATCAAAGTGATTAAGTGACAAGGGGTGAACACCTCTTGAATACCTTGATCTTTTGAACTAAAAAACATTAATCAAACCAAAAGATCCTGTGACAAGAAGTGCACACCTCTTGAATACCTTGATCTTTTGAATCAAAAAAACAATAATCAAACCAAGAGGTTAAGTGACAAGGGGTGAACACCTCTTGAATACCTTGATCTTTTGAACTAAAACACTTTAATCAAATCAAAGTGATCAAGTGACAAGAAGTGAACACCTCTTGAATACCTTGATCCTTTGAATCAAAACACCTTAATAAAATCAAAGTGATCAAGTGACAAGAAGTGAACACCTCTTGAATACCTTGATCCTTTGAATCAAAACACCTTAATAAAATCAAAGTGATCAAGTGACAAGAAGTGCACACCTCTTGAATACCTTGATCTTTTGAATTAAAACACTTTAATTAACAAGGACAACAAGTGACAATGGGGCTCGCTCCTGTTGAATACCTTGGGTAAAGACGCGCTAGGTGCACACCTATGCTCAATCCTTTGCTAAACGTCCTTTAAAAAAAGACAATCTCAATTTCATTCAACCTTTTTGCCTCATGGCCTTTTCATTTTAAAACTCTTTTCATAAACGAGACACTTATTCAATTTTCAATACGAACATACTTCCACATGTGAAGATCGAATATCTTCCACTCGAATGCGATGATGGCCAAAATCATGTCTTATCTTGATTTAGTCATCCATTCTTGTAGTGATCTCATATCCATGTGCGCATAGTATTTCCATTTGAAAGCGATCGAGTACCTCTCGCTAAAATCAACCAAAAAAAACATTCGTGGTTCTTAGCCTGAACTACGATTGCTCTGACTTTCCCATTGCACTAGGGAATACGTAGGCACAAGATACAAACGTCTTGGCGAGCACGATAATAAAAAAATAAAAATCCTTTTCCTTTTCCCTTTTATCGATTAATAAACTAAAGAACGCAAACATTACACAAACACTCATTCATAAAACTAACTAAATGGGTCCCATCGAGTACGATGGAGGTGAGGGGTGCTAATACCTTCCCCTTGCTTAACCGACTCCCGAACCCTAATTTGGTTGCGATGACCATCTTATCCATTTGTTTTTATTCATGGGTTTTATTCGACATTTTCCCTTTCCATTTTTTGGAATAAATAAAGATCGGTGGCGACTCTGTTCTTTTTCGAGTGTGTAGACACCTCGAGTAATTTTTAGCGCTACACATGTGCCTAAGACTTTTTTATGAGATGACATTCTCCTCATCAAGTAACACCTCAACTCTTCCATCATTGTCAGAATAGGCTTTTCCCTATATTTCACAATCTTGCTATTCCAAACTTCACACATGTTGTTTGTGATGTTATCCAACTTAGGCCAATGACTAAAACACGCCTTCACCCATGTTGTTTTATCAATGTTGTTGAGATAACTCCATGCTTTTTCATTAAGTGTCTTCAATCTGTCCATATGAGCATTGAACTTTGCTTCAGTTGTGCTTGCCACACAATGCCTCATAACTCTTTGTCCTTAAATTGCTTGATGAAGTTCTTCCATATATGGAGTGCACAATTCATATGATAGGCACGTGGCATTACTTCCTTTAGTGCACGCAATAATCCCTGGAACAAGAGAGCAAAATGTTAATGAAAAATGCACAACACATAATCATGTAAATTATAAACATAATAAAATTACCTTTTGTTGATCAGATATAAAGTTCCATCCATAGCTCACATGGTCATTGTAATAAAAAAAATCAACTCTTTGTACATATATTTGAAGTTAATTATAAAAAATATTAAAGGCAAATTACTTATTATATATAACGATGTACTTATTTGCATTTATTTCTAAAATCTCTCTTTCTTCCGAATTTGAAAAAATATATTTATAATTATAAATAAATAGTATTGTGATATATTTTTTATATCATTCTTTTAGTGTTGGTTTGTTTTGTCTCAAACAAATTTAAAAAAAAATGACGCTATATTAAAATTAAAAAAAGTAAGAGATAAAAAATTTCTAAACAATTAAAATAACAAATTTAATAATATATTAAATGACATATATTAAAATATTGAAAATATGATACATTAAAATGAGTCGATTTGGTTTTAACTATTTTTAAAAAAAAAAATCTAAATAGTTATCAATTCTAAAGTATTTTTTAACTGATAATAATTATAGAGTTTAATACAATAATAATTATTAAAAAATATTGTAACTATAAGTGAATGATATTAAAAAATTAGATTATAAATTTTATAAAGAGAAATTAAAATTTCTCAATATTGTAGTAATATTCTATGGTATAAACAACACAAAATATTAGTAACATAAATTTCAAATATAATAGTTGTTATGAATAATAGAATATTTGTTTTCCAATGATTTTATTCCTTATTTATAACAATTTGTATTTATTACATTGTTTGAATATTGTCCTATAAATAGGACCAATCACTTTGTAGAAATACACCGATGAAATAATACAGAATCATTCTATCTTTCTCTCTTCTCTTTTATCTTCTTTCTACTTATTTCATAACACATTATTAGCACGAAACTCTACCAAACAAACATGGAAAAGAAAAAAAATTGAAGAAAAAAAATTAGAGGTAATATTGATCCTTTCTATTAAGATTTTTTTACCTTTTATTATATAATTATTGAGGAAATTACCAAACTATCTTGAAGATAGCAAAATAATAGTTTAATATTTAGTTTCTGAAGAACTTATCAAGTATCCATGAATGATAGAGATATAATAAGTTTATATTGTTCTTGAAGAACATATGAAGAATCCTTAAATGATCGAAAAATATTGAATTTCTTATATTTTTTCTGAAGAACATATAAAGCATCCCTAAAGGATTGATTGAATTTTTTATATTGTTCCTGAAGAACATATGAAGAATCTTTAAATGATCACAATATATTGAATTTCTTATATAGTTCCTAAAGCATCCCTGATGGATAGCAAAACAAATTATTTATATAGTTCCTGAAGAACTTATAAAGCATCGTGAAGGATTGCAAATATTATTATTTTTATGAATAAAAGATTTTTTATTGAGTTCCTTAAGAACTTATCAAGCATCCCTGAAGGATTGCAAATATTATTATTTTTATTATTAAAAGATTTGTGTGATTGAGTTCCTGAAGAACTTGTCAAACATCCATGAAGGATAGCCAAATAATAATTTATTATATAGTTCATGAAGAATTTATCAAGCATCTCCGAAGAATAGCAAAATAATAATTTATTATATAGTTTCTGAAGAACTTATCAAACATCCTTGAAGGATAGCCAAATAATAATTTATTATATAGTTCATGAAGAACTTATCAAACATCCCTGAAGGATAGCCAAATAATAGTCTCTTATCTGAACAACTTATAAAACATCTCAGAAGGATTGTAAAATAATTGTTTGCTATGATTCTTGAAGAACTAATAAAGAACTTATAAAATATCCCTGAAGGATTGCACAATGAAATTTTTTTTGATGAATTAGAAAAACGTGTATGCTATAGTTCTTGAAGAATTGTAAATATTTGTATTGTTGTAAAGAATTTTTTTATGTTAGAAACTCTCTAAAATTGTTAGAGTACCAATTATTACCGGTTTGAGATATTATAATTATACCAATTATTGCTTATTTGAAAAGATAGTATTTTGTTGAATATAATAGTATGTCTCTTTAGTAGTTGGATAAATTTATTTTTGTGATTTTGAAAATACAATTATTCTGAAATAAATGAAAATTTTAAAGTGAATGTTTTATCAATTAAAATTTTAAAATTAACTTTGATTTTAAAATTATTAGTGATATTTTGATAAAAAAAATTAATATATTTTATTATAGCTGAAAGTTTCATGTGTATAAAATATATTAATATCTACTTTCAATTTAAGTGTAATATAATTTATTGTGAGGGTGTGCATATAATATTTATATTGTGATAATATATTTGATATGTTTATTTATATGTACAAATAATAAGATTTAAGATATTTCATTTTATTGTTAAATACTACTCAATTAATTTATTGAAAATAAATTAAATAATTTTCAAAGTTCTATATATGATATGATTGAGATAAATAAGTGAAACGGAAATTTTTTATTTTTGAATATATTTTTTGGATATTTGATAGAATCATAAAATATTTGTGAGATATCACAAATTATAATATATAGTATTTATTGATTAATCACTATATTAATAATATGATGATTAATGAAATTGATCTTATGAGAATAACTATTTATATTCAATTTATGTACGATGAATGCGTATTGTAAAATATTTTTATGATGATAAAATCAATACCTTCTAAGTCATTTAGAGATTCGTGATTTCTTTGTTTATCTATATCGAAAATTTTATCACTCGCAAGTCATTTAGAGATTGAAACAAATTAAAAGAATATAATCTCATGTATTATTGTAAACCAGAAGTTTACAGATCACACTTAAGTGTATTGTTGGCAAAACTGATCGGGTCATCTCAGATGTATTATGATGTGAGAATAAGTTTTGAAGAACCAGAAGTTTCTTCAATCCAATAAAATCTGTGTGTTTCCAAGGGAAAAATTGAGAAATTGAGTTTTTATGACATTAATTGTTACATCGACTAAAAGATCATGCATATGTCTACTCACAACCAGAAGTTTGTGAAATTATTTTCTTAACTAACTAGACTAAGATCCTGTTTTCTGGATTTTTTAGAAATTCATGTATAAGTATCACATATATTATTAAAATTGATATTGAACATCATGTAATATATGTTCATAAAAAGAAAATGGACCTGAAGATCCATTCTTTAGACGTCTAAAGTTAATTATATGGTTGATACTTATGGGATCATCAATTATAAAGTATATATTTAAAACACCCAAAGTATGATATTAAGATATTTATTCGCATCAAGCCAACAACATACTATATCTTAGTCCTCCACAATTTATTCTAATTCTTCTCATCTAAGTGAACATTTGGATGTGTTGTGTATATTCCAATTGCTCCAATATAATACATTAAGACGAGTCATGAAAGAATATTGGAAAAATATAATTAATATGAATCTCAATTTTGAGGATATAATTTGAACAAATAATCAAATAATAGATTGCAGCCCAATAGGCTGATTATCACTTGATAAATTAATTTTCCCAATATTAGGGGGAGGGAATAAGCAGCTGAAATCATGAACAAGAAGTTCAAATGAACAATTTTAGATTTTGATCCTCGTACAAACCAATATGAACCAGAAGTTCGAAAGATTATTCATTTACAAATTTTATACAACCAATTACATCCGCTAATACTACAATCGAAGTGGATTCTCCTCTTGGATAATCTAATATAGCAATTGCGTTAAAAACGTCCATGAAGCATGGTAGAAAAGTCGGTTCCAATATTAATAATCCTCTACCAAGCAAATAAGCTAAAATTAAAGATGACCCGTGTGAGGATATAAAAAATCTAAAAGAATCTTCGGAAATAATAAACATTTCATCTCCAGAAGAGATTGATCAGGTACCTGAAACTTATGAAAATAAAGAGATCTCGATAAATTATATCCAAAATGGAATACAATGGAACCGATACGAAGTCGACATTGATGATATATTTCTGTACAATATATCACTAAATGACAAAGAGGATCATGAGTCAAAGTCTATTAAAGATTGTAGACAAAGTGAGAATTGGCCAAAATAAACATATTCAATTGAATAAGATTTAAACTCACTTTACAAGTGACTCAATTTTGGACCTTTAGTCCGAACACCTTAAGGTGTAAAAAATCAATGGCATATAAATGAGTTTTTGTGAAAAAGCAGATTAAGAATGGTAAAAAGTTTGATATGTTGCTCAATGATTTTCACAAAGACCTAAGATTGGTTTTGATGAAACATATCCACATGTAGTGGATTCAATTAATTTTTTGATATGTTATTAGCCTTATAGTACTTGAAGGGCTTAATATGAACATGGTGTATGTTGTAATATCTTATTTATACGGATCACTTGATAGTGACATTTACATGAAACTCCCTAAAGGGTTAATATACCAGAGACACATAATTATGAATCTCGAGAAAGCTATTCCATAAAATTGAATAAATCTCTCTATGGTTTGAAACAATTTGGACGCATGTGGTATAACCGTCCTAGTGAATATTTGCTTAGAGTGAGATATACAAATAACTCCAATTTTCCTTGTCTTTTTATAAAAAGATCAGGAAAGGAATTTGAAATAATAGTTGTCTAAGTTGATGACATAAATATTATTGGAACTCCTGAAGAGCTTCCAAAAGCTATGAATTGTTTAAAGAAAGAGTTTGAGATGAAGTACCTAGGAAAGACAAAATTATGTCTAGGTTTACAAATTGAGCATTTTGACAAATGAATATTTGTACATCAAGAATGATATATAGAAAAACTTTTAAAATACTTCAATACCGACAAATGTCACCCGTTGTCTACTCTAATGGTTGTTAGATCATTAGATGTAGAGAAAGATCCTTTCAGGTCTTGAGAAAAGGATGAAGAATTGCTTGGTCCTGAAGTACTCAGTGTGATTAGAGCACTGATGTACCTTGCTAACTATACACGTCTAATATATCATTTGCTGTCAATTTATTAGAAAGATACAATTCTTTACCTACACGAAGACATTGGAATGGAGTCAAACATGTACTTCGTTATCTTAGCGCTACAATAGACACGAGTCTGTTTTATACCAAAGTATCCAGACTCGAATTAACATGTTATGAAGATGCAGGTTACTTGTCAGATCCTCGCAATGGTAGATCACAAACAGGTTATTTACTTACATGTGGTGGTACAACTACTCCATGGAGATCGGTGAAACAAACAATAGCAGCAACTTCATCTAATCATGCAGAACTTTTAGCACTACATGAGGAAAGTTGAGAATACGTTTCATTGAGATCCTTAATCAAACACATACAAAATACTTGTGGTTTGTCTTCTGGAAAAACAAATACAACGACCATATATGAAGATAATACACCATGTATCGCTCAATTGCAAGATCGTTACACTAAAGGAGACTTAACAAAACACATCTCTCCAAAGTTATTTTTCACTCATTATCTTCAGAAGTATGGTGATATAAACATCCAACAAATCCGTTCATGTGATAATCTTGCAGACCTTTTCACAAAGTCACTCCCAACTAGAACTTTTAATTAACTAGTACAAAAGTTTGGTCTTCGTCGTCAAAGAAATGAACGTTCAACTGAGGGGGAGAAATAAATTTATTTTAAAAGGATATTGTACTCTTTTTCCTTCACTAGATTTTTTCCCACTGGGTTTTTTCTAGTAAAGGTTTTAACGAGGCATATCCAAAACAAACATCCATGGGGAGTGTTATGAATAATTGAATATTTGTTTCCCAATGATTTTATTCCTTATTTGTAACAATTTGTATTTATTACATTGTCTGAATATTATCCTATAAATAGGACCAATCACTTTGTAGAAATACACCGATGAAATAATACATAATCATTCTATCTTTCTCTCTTCTCTTTTATCTTCTTTCTACTTATTTCATAACAATAGTATTGATTATGTGTTTGTTTTACTTAAATTTATTTGATTATTTCCTATTTTTATTCAATGTTCAATTTTTTTTTAAACTGATATTAAATATATTAATTGTCAGCTCTATTTATTAGTTGCTCTATCAGACTATTGGATAAAAACTATGTCTATCAACTTGATATGTATCAGACTATCTGTCAATATAATTAATGTTTGTTAGAGTAGTTATACAAAACTACTCCTACTAAAACTTGAACTTTTCTATCAGCAAGAAAATTGTACAAAGGTGCACGTGATGTTAAATAAGATAATAAAAAATCTTTTTAAAACTTTAACATTGAAATCGATCATATGAGAAGAAAATGATAATAAAGAACATAATCTTTAAGGTCTTTAAGCTGAAACTGAAATTGTCTTAAAAATCAAAATGCATTTAATTAGTAATCAATTAATTGCACTAATCAATCTTAACCAAAACTGATACCACATATTTTTAGAAAATGAGATAATCATGATACTTTTATACAAATGAGAGAATCATGATACTTTTATACAAAACTGATACCACATATTTTTAGAAAAATCCAAGCAAAAACTTATGAAATCCTGATCCACATATTTTTAAGATTACTGAGAAAATAGAAATATTCAACTGGTCAACAAACTATGCAAAAATATTGTTAGATTAAAAAAATTGACAATCATTTGAGTCCATGCTTTGACGACACAATTTTACTTCTATCGAACCAGGAATTTTGAGACACTTCCACCAACCTATTATTAAATCAGTAACTACAATGATCCATGATCACTTACACACCTAAAAAATACATAATTGGTTGTTTACTGTGATGATTTTCTAGCGTGTACGATTATGAACCCTACATACATAACAATAACGTTAACACATACATAGACATCACTAAAACATCACAAACAAAATGAGCTCAAACCTGAGTCCAAAATAAAACAAAACATGAATGATAAACATTGTAGAAAAACAAAAAAAAACGCTGAAAAAACACATTAGCTCAAACTTGAGTGTATAATTGTTATAAATGAAGAAAAATAAACCTTACATAGTTAAACCTAAATGATAAAAAAACAACCTTTGCAAAGCTCAAGCAAAATGATTTTTTTGCATTTAAAGAAAATGGAAAAAATAAGTTAAACTAGAATGATAAAAATGCAACCTTTGCAGAGTTAATTTAAACCAGAATCTTTTTTTTGCATTTAAAGAAAAATGGAAGGGATGAATTAAATCAGAATGATAAATCCAAATCAAAATACTCCGAATAATTCCAAAAACACAAACACAAAAACAAGTAGGGTCTTTTTGGTTCAAATGAGGGGGAGATGAGGGATTTTAATCAAGGGGAGGGGAGGTGAGGGGATTTTTTAAATTATATATATAGGCTTAATTGCACTTTTGGTCCTTGTAAGTTAGCGAGTTTTTGATTTTCGTCCCTGTAAGTTATTTGTTTTTGTTTGAGTCCCTATATTTCACTTTCGCGTTCGTTTTAGTCCCTAAAATGAAAATCTGCAGGAAATTTCGCAGGAAAATCCGCAGGAAACCTACAGATTTTCCTGCGGATTTTGGCTTTAGGGACTAAACCTCAAGCAAAAAGTAAGATATAGGGACTCAAACCAAAAAAAATAACTTACAGAGACGAAAATCAAAAGAAACATATAATTTTTCATTAAAATCCCTCTCTTCCCCTCTCATCCCCACTTTTGAACTTACAGAGACGAAAATCAAATTAAACTCTGTGTTCATAATAATTTTTAAATTGTGATGAACCATCTAATAAAAGAAATACATAAAATAACTTACTATTAAATAACTGAAATATAAAAAATATTATGTATAATTTATATAAATTATATTAAATAAAAAATATTTATATTATTAAATAATAAAAAAAACAAAAAAATTAATTTGAAGGTGGAGAAAAATTATAATAAATTGATGGAAGTAACATAGAAAATCACAAAAAAAAAAAAATCAGTAGTACAAAAGAAAATGAATAATCTTGAAATATTAAAAGAAACATGAGGATATTATAGTAATTATAATAATTTTTAAATATCAAAGTTCATATTCCCTCCCCTCTCCTCCAAATCCCAGCGATTTGGGGAACGCAAAAAGTGTGTTTTTGAGGGATTTTGCTCCCTTCCCCTCCCCCTCATAAAATTTAATTTGAACCGAACACTTTTAGTTAAAAATATCCCCTCCCTTCCCCTCCATATACCCCGAACCAAATGCACCCTTAAAGTCCCAAAAAATTTTACTCACAATAAACTGAAAAACACCATAAACGACAAATTATAAGCAAGAAGAAAGGAATATAAACCTGAGTTGGACTTGATGCAGGAGAAATAGGAAGTTTTGAATTGGTGGTGAGCAAGTAGAAATCAAGAGTATTCTAAATAACTGAAAAATTCAACCCATAAACTCAGTTAAAGCTCCATTTAAAAAGAAGAAAACAAATACCACTACTAACACAATATCAAAAACGGATATGAAATAAATTATTAATCAATAATAACAAAACATCCCAATCTAAACGTGTTAGACAAGACAATGAGCTTTGCCCTTGGATTTCAACACACACACACACAAACACACACACACACACACACACACACACACACACACACACACACACACACACACACACACACACACACACATATATATATATATATATATATATATATATATATATATATATGGCATATCATATGAGAATGGTATCTTTATATGAGAATGAATCTGAACCATTGAATTTTAAAATAAATGGTGGAGATTATGGGTGAATCTTTTTTTTCTCTCTCCTACATTTTGAAATAAATGATGTAGGAGAGAGGAAAAAATGACTCACCCATAATCTCCACCATTTATTTTAAAATTCAATGGTTTAGATTCTGTAACACCCCATACATAACTGACTAGTATATTATGCATGAAACGTTAAAATTGATATTGAGTACATACAAAAGCTATAGTTATAGAAAGATCCATATAAAATACAACATGAAATTCTACTAAGAAGCATAATACATGAGTCTTCAATGGATCTTGCACAGCGGAATGTCAAAACCAACGAGGTCTTCGAGCCAACACCACTTCCAAGTCTTCAGTCCAATCCTGTTACTGACCAAACGCTACTAACTGCACCTGAAAAAATATAAGTTGATTGGGGTGAGATTACTAAATCTCAGTGAGTCCTCCTATCCTATGGGTCCACTCGGTACTACAGGGTACATGCATCAACAAAACCGAATCCACCATTGATCCGGGGTTCAACCTCACATCCGGTACAAGTACGGAGCAAACAAGTGACTCGTCCACCATTAGACTTGTCTCAAACAAATACACGTAGTATAGCAAACAAGTATGCAAACCCGCATCCACTTACGGGGAATCCAGAAGTGTAAATAACCCCGGCTAGGATTATGGAATAAATGCATCCTCGATGAGTAACCTCCTGCCTATTTGTCAAGGGACTTGTACAAGCACACTGCAGGATGGTTAAACGAGTCCACAAGCCTAAATGGCCGTACCATGACCTGGCCTAATTGGCGTCA
The DNA here is from genome assembly GCF_029867415.1 of Vicia villosa. NCBI lineage: Eukaryota > Viridiplantae > Streptophyta > Magnoliopsida > Fabales > Fabaceae > Vicia > Vicia villosa. Next base: position 310,250 of record NW_026705814.1, on the reverse strand, counting down.
TTATCCCGTTAACCCCCTTCACGCTAGTGAGTTACGCCGAGTACAAACCGCCACCTTGACGCCTGAGCCCATCGGGCGAAAGCCTAGTATTGGTCTACATGACTATACTAGAGGTGAGTTATCTCATTATGCATTAGCCTACTTGGCCGCATAACCCCACCATACCGAGCACGCAAGTGTGTTAACGGCAAGTGAGTAAAACCCCGTACGGAAACTCACAAGCACACTGCAACGGTAGCTCAGATGCACACCATATCAAACAATACACATGAACGGGTTATTCCATTGGACTACACGGTCCGGGAGGGCTCATAGACTACACGGTCAGAGCAGCGTCCCAATCTAGCCTGCCGGCCACTTCGATTCAAGCATACAGAAATATGACATAAAGTCAAGGTCACAAATAATGCAATCAATCCAATCGTTTAACCAAAACGATGGAGTCCATAGATTTTCATGTATAAAACATAATGGCATAACATTCTCAAATATGGATGTCACATTCATAGTAAGTAATAGATAATATATGCCACGCATAACATGTGAATTATTAATCGAATGATAGAGACATAAATTCTAATACTAATTCGTTGATTCACTAAGTGGGGTTCCACTATTATCAAATCAAACATTCTGGTTTGGGGACCAATTTTATTAGAAAGTACACGTCGCTAGCTTTCCAACGATATAAAGTTTGCGCAATTCCGATACCCGAGCCGAAAGTTACGAATTTCCGAAGTTTGCTGATTTTTCCCTTTTAACCCAGCGTAACGGGTTACGCCAAAACCGTAACCGGTTACGAGCACGAAAATGCCCAGATTTCCAATTTTCTACAGCGTAACCGGTTACACCAAAACCCGTAACCGGTTACACTGAACGAGAACTATTTTTCTGCATTTTTAGGAGCTCTAAACCAGTCCCAATTGTCCTATATCAATTCCAATCATCATGATTCAATTCTGAACGAATTTCCAACATGCAATAGTGATCTAATGTACACATTACATACATAAAACACAATCTAAGCATTAATCAAGCATGCATTACGTAAAATTACCAATTAGCAATTTATCACATTTATCATTCATTTAAGCATGCAATATGTTTATCTCAATCTAAACCCTTGACATGCATTCTTCCCCAAATCCTACCCAAGTTCTATCTAAAGGATTCACCTTGCTAAAATGGAGGTTTAGAAAGATGTTGTTTGCTGCCATTGGACTCCCACCATAGCCAAAGTTTCACTCCATCTTCATCAAATCCGTAATCACACTTGTACCCACTTTCAGCATCACTGACACAACTTCAAGGTCAGTTTTCTCCTTCGAAACATAAGCTATGAACGCGAACCATAGGTGCAAATCGAAGAGAAATTCGTTAGCTATCCAATGGGACCAGAATCGTTACGATCGGAGTTACGAGTTGAGAGTTATACCTGATTTAGTGAAGCTGCATCAAGAGTTGCGAAAATGGAACTTGGAGATGACATCCATGAGCTTCTCTTCTAAACTCCCTTCACTTTAGTTATAAAAATCTGTCTTAGAACACTATAATGCCATGCTTTATTTACTCTTATGCCATAAGTTCATGCAAGATGTGTTCAAAGTCCAATTTGTCCCCCAACTAAGCCATAACTACAATCTTGCCATTAGTTGGTTTCTAACCAACATCTTTCTATTCCAACTAACTTCTCTTATTTATCATAATCCATTATTTCCCTCTTAGCACTTCATAATTATATGAATAATCATGCTTAGACCAATACGGGGTATTACATTCTCCCCCCCTTAAATTGAATTCGTCCTCGAATTCTTTCTGATCACCACGGAAACCACGTGTCCAAATCTATACCAACCAGGGGATGAAATATTCCTTACATTTCTCTTCTGATAATCTCACTACTCTGTCTGAGGGTCATTCCATACGAAGAAACATAATCTGCCAAAACATCTGCGTCCCACTATGCATGGTTAGAACCTTGACTCTCAAGCAACACGTCTATCCAGATACTTCGTCTTGCAACTATCGCCTTGACATTCGACAACTTCGAACAAGATTCTACTGATAAGACGCGAAATTCAACAACTGACCTGTAACCATTATACCAGTCTTCCTGTACAATCATAGTACACAAGGCATAACCACAAAGAACTTGCGCCAACTGAATGTCCTCTCTAGCCTTCAGCATTTCGACGGTCTGATACTCAGTCCAACCCTTGAGACTTGCAAGCTAAACTGATGACCTACGAACGTCGGACTGCATGCCATCCACAAAAAGTATTCCCAAGTTGGCCCATAGGCAACACCTCTTGAGTTTATGGTGGATCCTCGAGTGATTGGAATGAACGAAACGCTGCTTCGACAATTTCCATTAGGAAGATACTTTCATCCCAACATAAAATCCTACAAAAGTCTGTTCGTTCCTACCTCAGACTTATTTGATTCTTCCTTGATCCGTTGCGCTACTCTGATCCCAACAAGTCACACACCTTGAAATCCTCTGAGTCATATTATATCCATAATTCACTTAGTTCCCATTAATACACAATAATTCCTTATCTACAGTCGTCCAATTACAACACGTGCCAGAACTCTATATACATCCATCATCGACTACTACTCTTTGAAGTTGTGTACTTTCCAGAATCAAGCTTCTACTTACTCTGCCATTCCATATAGTTCATCTACCACAACTTAGGTACACATTTCATCCTCAGGACATTGAAACCCAAGCACTCACTGACTTAGAGGCTCGTCCTTGTCACTGATTTCCACAGTGTACATCTGCTATGTTTTTCATTCCAACAAACCTGTTGCTCAACCGGTATATCGAATCCTTCACGACATACTGCAGTTCATGATAACTCTAGCAGTTTTACACGACTTCTACCCAACCACACACCTTCATTCTCTTAGCGTAGTTTTACCTCTGATAACTCGTGCGACTTACTGATATAACGATCCTCCCATAGCCACACTCCATCCACACAGTCATCTAACGTATGTTCCACCTCTGACCTAAACTGACTTCCTTGGCGGCTGCATCCTTCATTGTGGTGCTTCTAACAGTCTGAGTGTAGCCACAATGCAAGAAATTGCACTTTGCACTTTGCACTTCGAACATCTCTCTTATAAACTCCTTAGCAGTTCTCAAACCAAAATGTCCATGCCTTACCAAGATTAACACTTCTCCATTCAGAGTATCTAGCAATACCTTACCGGACACATCATACATCGAGCCGATCCAAGATACAACCTGCATATTCTATCACCGATCACCAATGGTACATGATAGCCACTCACCATACTGACCAGGATATCATGACCGCACATGAGTCTCACCCTAGGCACTCATGCAAAATTGCCAACTTAGCACTTCATGAAACGAGAACGTCCCCAAGGTACAATCTGATACTAACTCACGCAATCACGATCACTCAGGGTCTCCATAAGGATAATATTGGATCTTGATCCATTTCACCATCGGCTGTCTAGTCATTCCTCTACTATCGAGTGCGACGTATGGATCCTTATCCCACATACCTTATGAGAGTCTGGATCTGTGTCTCACGTGTGCCAAATCAAAATTCTACCTTGAGCTTCAGATCACCTTTGTCTCACACATGTCGGAAAAAGGATGACTCACGCATCTTGTGCACGATAGCGATACTGTGGCATTATACCCGTCTGGTAGTACCAACATGGTGGTCCAACTCCGAGGCCATGTACTCAGGTAACCTACCTCAGTGGCGTATAATGATCCCCACGCGTATCCTATAGTTGCAACCGACAAGTGTCTGAACAGGCCTCCAATAGGTTCGTCGTTCCTCAAGTCCTTAGAATCACACTCCTCAGGATGCTAAAACCTGAGAGTACTACACATCAAGGTTTACTTACTCAGAAAGCCAAAACGCTAAGCACGAAGAATTGAAGTTCAACTTCGGGTTACCATGCAGTGCGGGTACCCACTCGTCCCACGCATGCATGAGATTCCAAGGATTATTCCGTCCAGATAGGAATACCATGGTTCCTAAAAACCAACTCAACTGCGATCATCCTATTGACGTTTCGGATAGATCTTAGTTCTTACTCGCTTGAACGCCCAACGCCAAGCGTAGTTCTATGGCTTCACTCGGGGTCAGACAAACAACAACTAACAAGAGCTTAGGTCACTGCATTTCACGCTTCTACATCATTTCATATTCCATCTAGCGTAGTTCTAGAACTTAAATAAAAAATGACAAGAACGGAAGTGCATGCCCTCTTCCACCGACAAGGTATTCAAGCTTCGCCAATCTTAAGTTACCACACTCATACATTCCACCAACATCTACTAGGTAACTACTCTCGATTAGGGTACTTCAAGTTGGATCAGGATCTATTACTTCATCCATCCAATTACTGTCCGTACTAGCACAAACAGAAAGGTCTGACTCCTCTGTCCGCATTTCCAAAGGTTATTCTGTCCTATCAGCTCACCAGTCACGCCTAACACCAACGGCATTATCAATACTGAAACCTAATAATTCTCAGCTCAACACCTTCGGGGAATCCCACTCACAAGGCTCCTACTCAATCCTATTTGGATTTCCCTTGCTATTACCAAGACTTAGAGAAAGCTTCACTCCGTCCAATCAAAATCCTAGGGGTTCTAGTTGTCTCGATCCACACTTTGACAGTTCGGGTATTACTCCTTTGTGTTAAACGCTCTCCTTAAGCTTGACGACTCCAATATCATCCGCTTAAAACGTCCAACAATTCATTACTCATCTCACTCCAACAACTTAGGTTCACAACCTTGCAGGTTTTTACGAGTCCTCGTGGCGGCTCTGCCGTAATTCTACTGTCTCACACTCAGTCGATGAGTTGATCAAGTTCAACAACTGAATGAGATTTTAGTAAAATCAGGCTAGCAACGCACACTTGAGAGGAGGAAAAGGAATTGCTAGTGATGTCTCATGGCTCGGCCGAGAATCGACCTGCTCTGATAACAACTGTAACACCCCATACATAACTGACTAGTATATTATGCATGAAACGTTAAAATTGATATTGAGTACATACAAAAGCTATAGTTATAGAAAGATCCATATAAAATACAACATGAAATTCTACTAAGAAGCATAATACATGAGTCTTCAATGGATCTTGCACAGCGGAATGTCAAAACCAACGAGGTCTTCGAGCCAACACCACTTCCAAGTCTTCAGTCCAAACCTGTTACTGACCAAACGCTACTAACTGCACCTGAAAAAATATAAGTTGATTGGGGTGAGATTACTAAATCTCAGTGAGTCCTCCTATCCTATGGGTCCACTCGGTACTACAGGGTACATGCATCAACAAAACCGAATCCACCATTGATCCGGGGTTCAACCTCACATCCGGTACAAGTACGGAGCAAACAAGTGACTCGTCCACCATTAGACTTGTCTCAAACAAATACACGTAGTATAGCAAACAAGTATGCAAACCCGCATCCACTTACGGGGAATCCAGAAGTGTAAATAACCCCGGCTAGGATTATGGAATAAATGCATCCTCGATGAGTAACCTCCTGCCTATTTGTCAAGGGACTTGTACAAGCACACTGCAGGATGGTTAAACGAGTCCACAAGCCTAAATGGCCGTACCATGACCTGGCCTAATTGGCGTCATTATCCCGTTAACCCCCTTCACGCTAGTGAGTTACGCCGAGTACAAACCGCCACCTTGACGCCTGAGCCCATCGGGCGAAAGCCTAGTATTGGTCTACATGACTATACTAGAGGTGAGTTATCTCATTATGCATTAGCCTACTTGGCCGCATAACCCCACCATACCGAGCACGCAAGTGTGTTAACGGCAAGTGAGTAAAACCCCGTACGGAAAATCACAAGCACACTGCAACGGTAGCTCAGATGCACACCATATCGAACAATACACATGAAAGGGTTATTCCATTGGACTACACGGTCCGGGAGGGCTCATAGACTACACGGTCAGAGCAGCGTCCCAATCTAGCCTGCCGGCCACTTCGATTCAAGCATACAGAAATATGACATAAAGTCAAGGTCACAAACAATGCAATCAATCCAATCGTTTAACCAAAACGATGGAGTCCATATATTTTCATGTATAAAACATAATGGCATAACATTCTCAAATATGGATGTCACATTCATAGTAAGTAATAGATAATATATGCCACGCATAACATGTGAATTATTAATCGAATGATAGAGACATAAATTCTAATACTAATTCGTTGATTCACTAAGTGGGGTTCCACTATTATCAAATCAAACATTCTGGTTTGGGGACCAATTTTATTAGAAAGTACACGTCGCTAGCTTTCCAACGATATAAAATTTGCGCAATTCCGATACCCGAGCCGAAAGTTACGAATTTCCGAAGTTTGCTGATTTTTCCCTTTTAACCCAGCGTAACGGGTTACGCCAAAACCGTAACCGGTTACGAGCACGAAAATGCCCAGATTTCCAATTTTCTACAGCGTAACCGGTTACACCAAAACCCGTAACCGGTTACACTGAACGAGAACTATTTTTCTGCATTTTTAGGAGCTCTAAACCAGTCCCAATTGTCCTATATCAATTCCAATCATCATGATTCAATTCTGAACGAATTTCCAACATGCAATAGTGATCTAATGTACACATTACATACATAAAACACAATCTAAGCATTAATCAAGCATGCATTACGTAAAATTACCAATTAGCAATTTATCACATTTATCATTCATTTAAGCATGCAATATGTTTATCTCAATCTAAACCCTTGACATGCATTCTTCCCCAAATCCTACCCAAGTTCTATCTAAAGGACTCACCTTGCTATAATGGAGGTTTAGAAAGATGTTGTTTGCTGCCATTGGACTCCCACCATAGCCAAAGTTTCACTCCATCTTCATCAAATCCGTAATCACACTTGTACCCACTTTCAGCATCACTGACACAACTTCAAGGTCAGTTTTCTCCTTCGAAACAGAAGCTATGAACGCGAACCATTGGTGCAAATCGAAGAGAAATTCGTTAGCTATCCAATGGGACCAGAATCGTTACGATCGGAGTTACGAGTTGAGAGTTATACCTGATTTAGTGAAGCTGCATCAAGAGTTGCGAAAATGGAACTTGGAGATGACATCCATGAGCTTCTCTTCTAAACTCCCTTCACTTTAGTTATAAAAATCTGTCTTAGAACACTATAATGCCATGCTTTATTTACTCTTATGCCATAAGTTCATGCAAGATGTGTTCAAAGTCCAATTTGTCCCCCAACTAAGCCATAACTACAATCTTGCCATTAGTTGGTTTCTAACCAACATCTTTCTATTCCAACTAACTTCTCTTATTTATCATAATCCATTATTTCCCTCTTAGCACTTCATAATTATATGAATAATCATGCTTAGACCAATACGGGGTATTACAGATTCATTCTCATATTCTTATATAAAAATGGCATTCTCATATGATATGCCCTCTCTCTCTCTCTCTCTCTCTCTCTCTCTCTCTCTCTCTCTCTCTCTATATATATATATATATATATATATATATATATATATATATATATATATATATATATATATATATATATATATATATATATATATATATATATATATATATATATATATATATATATATATATGGGAGCATATCAAGTGAGAGCATTTTTAAATGAGAGATGAGAGGAAGAAATATCAATCATTAGATTCATCAAGAGAGAGAATGTAATAGCCTCATTAATGTATTAACATTCTCTCTCTTGATGAATCCAATGGTTGATATTTCTTCCCCTCATCTCTCATTTAAAAATGCTCTCACTTGATATGCTCCCATATATATATATATATATATATATATATATATATATATATATATATATATATATATATATATATATATATATATATATATATATATATATATATATATATATATATATATATATATATATATATATATATATATATATATATATATATATATATATGAGGAGGGATATATTTACTCCAAGAGTAAGTTATTATAACTTACTCCACATCTTACCATTCATTATTTTCAATTTAATGGTTAAAAATAATAAGTAATAGTTTTCTCTCTATACATTTAATTACTTATTATTTTTAACCATTAGATTGAAAAGAAAAAATGGTCAAGAGGAAAAAAATGACAAAAATCATAAATTTACCTAGCACTTTAATCATCAAAAACCAAAACCCAAAATAGATAAATAAAAGTAAAAATATTGTTTACAAATAGATTAGACTCAGCCTCAAAATGAGAACAACACATTAACGTGATTGGTACACAAAAACATGTTTATAATAGATCTACCACCGCAAACTACATACTGTCATAAAACCACCAGAAACGTCAGATCTGCCGTCGTGTCGCCTATCCTAATTGGTACCCAGTTTCTCCTTCCTTGTGATCTCCAAAACGACATTGTAGCAGAGAACATTCCAATATGAGTTTTGGGTAACAATAACCTATATTCATTGATGAAGTTTTATCAGATCCTTGTTCCTCTAGCTCTTATTTTTCATCATGTTTTACTCATATAAAAAAAATATACACACGAGACCCACAAAATTCATTCAAAACTAAAGAATCATAAGGAGAAGAAAAGAGATTGGAAAGTAATGCATAAAGAAAAGAAAAATAAAAATAAACTTACTGGGTTTGTGAAGTGAACAGATGGATTAGACAACAATTGAGTTGGGAAATGTGAAGAAGGTATTATGATATTCCAATATGAGTTTTGGGTAATAATAACCTATATTCATTGATGAAAATTTATCAGATCCTTGACCCTCTAGCTCTTATTTTTCATCATGTTTTACTCGTATCAAAAAAATATACACAAGAGACCCACAAAATTCATTCAAAACTAAAGAATCATAATGAGAAGAAAAGAGATTGGAAAGTAATGCATAAAGAAAATAAAAATAAAAATAAAATTATTGGGTTTCTGAAGTGAACAGATGGATTAGACTATTGAGTTGGGAAATGTGAAGAAGGTATTATGATATTCAACGATTATGAGGAAATACCTTTTTATCCTTAATCTCATTGGACAACATCTATCTCAAAGAATGCATATTCTGATGCATCAAAAACAGCACTTCCTGCAATTATGTTTTTCAATTTAAATTAGTTATGTTTTTAAAAACCCTCATCACAAAATCAAAACCCTAACCATAAAATCATCATATCAACCATAAAAACCCTAACCATAAAATCATCATATCAACCACAAAAACCCTAACCATAAAATCATCATATCAACCACAAAAACCCTAACCCTAATTTTAAACATAAAACCAAACAAAATAGTAACAGATACAATTTGTAAACCCTAGCTTTCTATCATGCTATTATTCAAAATCACAGACACAATAATCCCTAACAACTCGACCAACAAACCAATACAAATTGAAAAAATTTCATAAAAAAAAGAAAAAAATCTCTTACCACATGAGTTTCTCTAACAATACCATACTTTCTCCACAAATTAGTCACATGACCTTTCTTCCCTCTGTCCAAATAGGAAGCAGAAAGAAGAGGAAGAGAGGGAAGAGAGAAGAAAGAAGAGGAAGAGAAGGGAGAGAGAAGAAAGAAGAAAGAAGAGGAAGAGAGAGATGATGTTGGGAATATAGAACGATGTGAAGGAGGGCAGTGAAAATTGAAAGTGTGATGTTATGAAAATTGGTTTCCTTGAAATGTTAATAAAGGAAAACAAAAGGTAGATGTAGCTCAATATAGAAGCATCAAGCGTAGATAGGTATTTTCCAAAACCATCAATATATATATATATATATATATATATATATATATATATATATATATATATATATATATATATTCAACATACAAAAATGCGGCGCAACTATCATAAAATAAGACATTATAGATTCAAATTACAGAAAACCAAAAAAGTAAGTATTCGGTGCATTTGTATTATATTCTAATGTCATATTTACCTTCTCTTTTAATATAAATAGTTATTTAAAATAAAAATGAAAATAAAAAATTTCAACAAACATTTTTTATCATGTTGTAGAGGATATATGCTTTATGTATATGAGATTTGCTTAAATTGTTGTGCAACATGATTTATTTTCATGACAAGTTTGAAATGAAAAAATTCAATCAATCAAAGCATCATTCCAAAGTCTAATTAGACAAGATGAAGCATCAATCAACCAAATTTGATCAAGGTCAACAAATGTCAGAACCAAA